>NC_054375.1:49542183-49842183 GCF_017654675.1 Xenopus laevis | reverse complement strand
ACCTTGTTCACATTTTGTCTAAATATTGATAATATTATCGTCTCTAGAAAAACCACTTGAGTTACTTTTTTTCAAGCAGCATTCATATATTTTACGTAATCCGTATCCACCGCTGTAGTAGTGTATACGTTGACCTTGTAGGCATTATTTGCACAGTGTTTTCTTCAACCCGCCATCGAGCTGTGTGAGCTTGTTCACATTTTGTCTAAATATTGATAATATTATCGTCTCTAGAAAAACCACTTGAGTTACTTTTTTTCAAGCAGCATTCATATATTTTACGTAATCCGTATCCACCGCTGTAGTAGTGTATACGTTGACTTTGTAGGCATTATTTGCACAGTGTTTTCTTCAACCCGCCATCTAGCTGTGTGTATTATCGTTTCCAGAAAAACCAACTGAGTTTTTGTTGTTGTTGTTGTTTTTTTAAAAATAATGCCAGGCAAAGGCAGGCCGCCACGCAGAGGCCGTGCTAGGGGCCGTGCTGCTATGCAATCCTGTGGCCCTAGCAAATTGCCCAGTTTTAAAAAGCCAATGACCCTGAACTCCCAAAATGCTGAAGAGGTAGTTGACTGGCTTACACAGCACACCCCATCCTCTACCGTTTCTAACTTTACCACAACATCCTCCTCATCCTCCACTGCTATGGCCACCCCACGTAACACTTCCTCCACCACCGGTGCCCCTTCTTCACTGGGGTCAGAGGAGTTATTTTCCAATGAGTTTCTTGAACTGAGTAATGCGCAACCATTATTGCCAGAAGAAGATGAAGGAGATGAGGACCTTACACCAGATTTAATTCTGGCAGAGAACACGATAGAGATGGACATAATGAGTGATGAGGAGGAGGTCCCCGCTGCTGCTTCCTTCTGTGATGTGTCAGAAGAAATTGATGCATCTGAGGAGAATGATGATGAGGAGATTGATGTTTTGTGGGTGCCTAGTAGAAGAGAGCAAGAGGAGGGTAGTTCAGATGGAGAGACGGAGAGTCAGAGAGGCAGTAGGAGAATAAGACTTAGAAGAAGCAGGGAGGACAGCCCGCAGGGATCAGCAGGGCAACAACATGTATCGGCACCTGTGTTCAGCCGGCCAACGCACCCGCCATTGCCGCCAATACCGCCAACTCCGCCAACTTCTACTGTTACCGCCAGATCGCACACTTCCAAAAAGTCAGCAGTGTGGGATTTTTTTAATGTGTGTGCCTCTGACAAAAGCATTGTAATTTGCAATGAGTGCAGTCAGAAACTGAGCCTTGGTAAGCCCAACAGCCACATAGGTACAACTTCTATGCGAAGGCACATGAGCGGCAAGCACAAAGCACTTTGGGAGCAACACCTCAAAGGCAACAGGCAAACTAAAAGCCACACTCCTTCTGGTCCAGCATCTTACTGCTCTACCTCTGCTCTCCTTGACCCGTCTGAACCACCCTCCACTCCGCCTTCCACCTTGACCACCTGTTCCCATTCCCAGTCATCTGCCACCAGCCAAGTTTCTGTGAAGGCCATGTTTGAGCGTAAGAAGCCAATGTCTGACTGTCACCCCCTTGCCCGGCGTCTGACAGCTGGCTTGTCTGCACTCTTAGCCCGCCAGCTTTTACCATACCAGCTGGTGGACTCTGAGGCCTTCCGCAAATTTGTAGCAATTGGGACACCGCAGTGGAAGGTACCCAGCCGCAATTTTTTTCTAAAAAGGGAATACCACACCTGTACCAACATGTGCAGAGCCAAGTTACCGCATCTCTGTCACTTAGTGTTGGGCCAAAGGTCCATATGACTACTGACGCATGGTCCTCCAAGCATGGTCAGGGCAGGTATGTCACCTACACTGCCCACTGGGTGAACTTGGTAATGGCTGGGAAGCAGGGAATGGGTAGCTCAACAACAACAGTGGAGTTGGTGTCACCGCCACGGATTGCACGCGGTTCTGCCACCACCTCTACTCCTCCATCGCTCTCTACCTCGTCTTCTTCTTCTTCTTACTCTGCTGCTGGGTCCTCCTTCTCCTCCTCCACACCTGTGCACCCCCAGCTCCCCCTAGGCTATTCGACGTGCCAGGTACGCCGTTGTCACGCTGTCTTGGGGATGACGTGCCTGGAAAGCAAAAACCATACCGGATCTGTACTCCTGTCATCTCTGCAGTCACAGGCCGATCGGTGGCTGACCCCACACCAACTGCAGATCGGAAAAGTGGTGTGTGACAATGGAAGCAATCTGTTGGCAGCGTTGAGACTAGGCAATTTAACACATGTGCCCTGCATGGCACATGTGTTAAATTTAATAGTCCAACGTTTTGTCTCCAAGTACCCAGGATTCCAGGACGTTCTCACCCAGTCCAGAAAGGTGTCGGCCCATTTCAGACGTTCCTACACAGCCATGGCACGCCTTGCTGACATTCAGCAGCGCTACAACATGCCAGTCAGGCGTTTGATTTCTGACAGCCAGACTCGCTGGAATTCAACGCTCCTTATGTTGGAACGTCTGCTGCAACAACAAAGGGCCGTCAACGAGTACCTTTTTGAACTGGGTGGTAGGACTGGATCTGCACAGCTGGGGATTTTTTTCCCCCGTTACTGGGTGCTTATGCGCGATGCCTGCAGGCTCATGCGACCTTTTGAAGAGGTGACAAATATGGTCAGTCGCACCGAAGGCACCATCAGCGACCTAATACCCTTCGCTTTCTTCCTGGAGCGTGCCGTGCGACGAGTGACAGATGAGGCTGTAGACCAGCGTGACGAGGAGCTGGAAGCGCACGATTTCTGGTCGGAATCACCAGAACGAACCCAGGCACCTGCTGCAACGCAGGGAGAGGTGCCAGAAGTGGAGTCAGAGGAGGAAGGTGGCTTTGTGGAGGAGGAGGAGGAGGACCAACAGGAGCAGGCTTCCCAGGGGGCTAGTGGTGACCTTTTGGGGACCCCTGGTCTTGTACGTGGCTGGGGGGAGGAGACCGTGGATGATGCAGTCCTTGATAATGAGGAAGCGGAGATGGATAGCTCTGCATCCAACCTTGTGAGAATGGGGTCTTTCATGCTGTCATGCCTGTTGAAGGACCCCCGTATCAAGAGGCTTAAGGAGAAGGACCTGTACTGGGTCGCAACGCTACTAGACCCTCGGTACAAGCATAAAGTGTCAGAAATGTTACCAACATACCACAAGTCCGAAAAGATGCGGCATTTACAAACCAGCCTGCAAAACATGTTGTACAATGCTTTTAAGGGTGATGTCACTTCAGGAACTCATCAACATTCCAGGGGCAGAGGTGCCAGTAATCCTGCCACGAGCACACCTGCAAGGACAAAGCCCTTTGGCCAGTCTGTAACGTCAGACATGCAAATGTTTTTCTGTCCAAGGCAGCGCCACAACCCTTCTGGATCCACCCTCAAAGAACGCCTCGACCGGCAGGTAGCGGACTACCTGGCATTAACTGCAGATATCGACACTCTGAGGAGCGATGAACCCCTGGACTACTGGGTGCGCAGGCTTGATCTGTGGCCAGAGCTGTCACAATTTGCCATGAACCTCTTGTCTTGCCCAGCCTCAAGTGTGCTCTCAGAAAGGACCTTCAGTGCAGCAGGAGGGATTGTAACTGAGAAGAGAACTCGCCTAGGTCACAAAAGTGTCGATTACCTGACCTTTATTAAAATGAATGAGGGGTGGATCTCGGAGGGTTACTGCACGCCGGAAGACTTGTTCTGACTTCTATGCAGCTGTCCTTCTCTTCAAGCCTCATGACTCCACACACAGCTGTCCTTTAGCGTCCTCCTCCTCCCTCCGCCACCGTTACAAACTAGGGTGCAAACCCTACTGGTTTAATTTTTTCTGGCCTCTGTGCTTCAGTGGCTGCAACCAAAAAAACTGGGCAAACAATGTCTACAAGGTCAACGTATGGCAAAAAATGACTATTTTCAGCATTTATATGGCATATTTTTTCTGGCAACTGTGCTTCAGTGGCTGCATCCAAAAAAATGCATATTTTCTGCATTTATATGGCATAATTTTTCTGGCCTCTGTGCTTCAGTGGCTGCAACCAAAAAAATGCATATTTTCTGCATTTATATGGCATAATTTTTCTGGCCTCTGTGCTTCAGTGGCTGCAACCAAAAAAATTTATATTTTCAGCATTTATATGGCATAATTTTTCTGGCAACTGTGCTTCAGTGGCTGCGACCAAAAAAAATGACTATTTTCAGCATTTATATGGCATATTTTTTCTGGCCTCTGTGCTTCAGTGGCTGCGGCCAAAAAAACTGGGCAAACAATGCCTACAAGGTCAACGACGTTGACCTTGTAGGCATTGTTTGCCCAGTTTTTTTGGCCGCAGCCACTGAAGCACAGAGGCCAGAAAAAATATGCCATATAAATGCTGAAAATAGTCATTTTTTGCCATACGTTGACTCAACGTATATGGCAAAAAATGACTATTTTCAGCATTTATATGGCATATTTTTTCTGGCAACTGTGCTTCAGTGGCTGCGACCAAAAAAATGCATATTTTCTGCATTTATATGGCATAATTTTTCTGGCCTCTGTGCTTCAGTGGCTGCAACCAAAAAAATTTATATTTTCAGCATTTATATGGCATAATTTTTCTGTCAACTGTGCTTCAGTGGCTGCGACCAAAAAAATGCATGTTTTCTGCATTTATATGGCATAATTTTTCTGGCCTCTGTGCTTCAGTGGCTGCAACCAAAAAAGTTTATATTTTCAGCATTTATATGGCATAATTTTTCTGTCAACTGTGCTTCAGTGGCTGCGACCAAAAAAATGCATATTTTCTGCATTTATATGGCATAATTTTTCTGGCCTCTGTGCTTCAGTGGCTGCAACCAAAAAAATTTATATTTTCAGCATTTATATGGCATAATTTTTCTGGCAACTGTGCTTCAGTGGCTGCGACCAAAAAAACTGGGCAAACAATGTCTACAAGGTCAACGTATGGCGAAAAATGACTATTTTCAGCATTTATATGGCATATTTTTTCTGGCAACTGTGCTTCAGTGGCTGCGTCCAAAAAAACTGGGCAAACAATGCCTACAAGGTCAACGTATGGCAGTTGTTTAAAGAGAACAGTAGATTACTAGCCAGCAAAGCTACCTAAGCTAAAATGTCCCTCAAATCCCTGCAGACTTCTGTCCCTCCAATACAGAGCAGTATCAAGCAGATTACTAGCCAGCAAACTTACTATCATCTGTCCCTGAAATCACTAACAGCTCTCCCCCTACACTATCTCTTCCAAGCACACACAGGCAGATTTTTCAGATACATTTTTGCCCTTGATCCCCCTCTGGCATGCCACTGTCCAGGTCGTTGCACCCTTTAAACAACTTTAAAATCATTTTTCTGGCCAGAAATTTTTTTTTTAGATGTTAAAGTTCGCCTTCCCATTGAAGTCTATGGGGTTCGCGAACCGTTCGCGAACCGCTCGCGTTTTTGCGCAAGTTCGCGAATATGTTCGCGAACTTTTTTTCCGACGTTCGCTACATCCCTAGTTATTACGGATTCACATATAAGGAAAGAGGTGGGACAAGAGAAGGGTCTAAAACTGTCATGTAGTATAAAGAGCAAAGGGCCAGATTCAATTCAGTGAGGAAAAGTTTTATCATGTGGAAAGTCATGGCTGAGATTCAATATGAGATATCAATTTAGAAAAACTTATCTCAAGGTTTATCACATGAAAACTCTATTGAAGTCTATTGGAAAATATGGAACTGAATTAGAAGAAATGTTTTTTCTCCTGGAAATGAATCTCATCCATGACTTTTCACATGATAAACCATGAGATAACTTTTTCTCACTGAATTTAATCTGCCCTAAAGTTTGCTCCTTTTGCCACATGCTGTACACAGAACCTGGTGTACACTAGGAAGCGGTTCATTGGTTCTGGCTTGTAAAGGGGATCCAGGGAGGAAAGTCAGTAGCCATGTTGAGGAAATGGACACCTGCAGCTTTCTGACTAAAGAAAACTTGTAAAGGTAGGCTAGGCGATAGTTTAAATCAGTGGTCTCCAACCAGTGGCTCGTGAGCAACATGTTGCTCAATAACCCATTTGATGTTGCTCCCAGGGGCCTCAAATCAGGTGCTCATTTTTGAATTCCTGGCTTGGAGGCAAGTTTTCAAGGCACAAAAACCAGACGTACTGCCAAACAGAGCCTTCTGTAGGCTGCCTGTTCACATGGTGCTGCCAATCAGCCAATCAATTACCTTATTTGGCACTTTTTTCATGCTTGTGTTGATCTACAACTCTTTTTACATTTGAATTTAGCTCTAGTAGAAAAGGTTTAAATATACCGTAAGATCTATGTTAGCCTCTATTTCAATTACCGCCTTCCCTTCCTCAATAATGTTTGGATTGAGGAGTACAGTTTTTGTGTCCCAGTTCAGCAAAACAAAGATAAATTATGTAATATTTCATCTTTCCCAGTAATGGGGTGAGTATTTAATATGGTACACATTCACGAGTAACATTATAATGAAATGATGATGTTACAAAAATTTGCCAAAGCAGGCAGAAAAGGGGGCCTCGTTTCAGAGGTAAACTTACCACTATAAGAGATGGTCCCAGGTGCACTAGACTCGAACCTTCAAAAAAAAAAGAAGCTAACTAAAAAGATTTCCCATACAGAACTTATACAAAACTTTGGATACTTCTTTACTTCTATCTTAAATGGGTGGTTTAACATTTAATATGTTATAGAATGGCTAATTCTAAGCAACTTTTCAATTGTCCTTCATTTTTTCTTTGTTATAGTTTTTAAATTATTTGCCTTCTTCTATCCAGCTTTCCAATGGTGGTCACTGACCCCATATAAAAACAAATGCTCTGTAAGGCTACAAATATATTGTTATTGCTACTTTTTATTACCCATCTTTCTAATCAGGCCCTCTCCTATTCATATTTCAGGCTCTTATTCAAATCAGTGCATGGTTGCTAGGGCAATTTGAAAGCTAGCAACCAGACTTCTGAAACTGCAAACTGAAGAACTGCTGAATAAAAAACTAAATAACTCAAACTCCACAAATAATAAAAAATGAAAACCAATAGCAAATTGTCTCAGAATATTACTCTCTATAGCAGGGGTCCCCAACCTTTTTTACTCGTGAGACACATTTAAATGTAAAAAAGAGTTGGGGAGCAACATAAGCATAAAAAAGTCCACGGGGATGTCAAATAAGGGCTGTTATTGGCTGTTTGGTAGACCCTAAATGGACTGGTAGCCCACAGGAGACTCTCTTTGGCAGGACACCTGCTTTTTATGCAACCAAACAAGCCTGGAATTCAAAAATAAGCACCTGCTTTGAGGCCACTGGGAGCAACATCCAAGGGGTTGGAGAGCAACATGTTGCTCGCGAGCTACTGGTTGGGGACCACTGCTCTATAGCATACTTAAAGTTCATTTAAAGGTGAACAACCCCTTTACTATCTAAGTGGCCTGATTGCTTGCTGCTTTGGCATGAACTTTCATCATTGTGTTACATATACTATAATAAATCCACGAACCCCCTTTTATGAAGTATGTTGTACCATTTTTAGATCTTCTTGTCAGTTTATTCCTATTACTTTTGTGCAAGTAACACATAATTACCCATCACATCTGTGCAATGTATACTTATAATTTCATTAGCCCTCTTTGCTGAGTTGTGGTTACTACATCTCATTTAATCCAACTTTACAACCCACTGTAGCCGAGGCAACACTTTCACTCCACTGACTTCTTGCAATGTTAGGCAGTATTTACAATAGGAAAACAATGCAATTATGAATCCCATACGGCTTTAATTTACTAATCTGGCTTTGAGCCCAGATAAACAGATGGCATTGCAGATTAGAACTGAATGCCGACGGAAGACCCCAGTGAGGTTTGTATCTGTTCAAATGCAACAGTTTAATGGTCCTCTCTCCTTATTTTGGAGAGAAAGTCAGTACTTTTATTCCAGGGAGAAATTAAACCAACACTGGGCCAGATTCAATTCAGTGAGAAAAAGTTTTCATGTGATAACACTGAGATTATTTCTGAATTAAATTGAATCTCAAACTGATTCTCATCCAAGAGTCCACTTGATAAACCTTTTTCTCACTGAATTGAATCTGGCCCATTGTATGCTGAACTTCGGTAGCCTCCACAGTAATTATTCAAGCATTATCTTAATCCATTATGTAATATATTACAGATTAATCAAATTGTGGGATGTAAAACATGAGGTCTGGGATTGAGCCAAGTAAAACAATTGCTTTGGCAGAGAAAATAACTTGTATGTTAATGATGAACACACCTGTTAGTTAATTTTTCTTCTTTGTCTCAAAATATTTGTTGATTACATAGACTTTGTAAGGACTCACCCTGGTGGTCTAGTGGGCGGCAGTGTCCCCCACCGTGTCTCTGGCGAGGACGCCCGCCACATGCTGCTTTGTTCCTCCTGTGCCGGCTTCCCTATGGCGCGCAGCGCGCACTTCCAGGTTTTATGCGCCGGCGTACTGACGTCATTGCGCAAGGGCACGAGATTCAAACTATTTAAAGGGATATCAGTATTTGTAACATTGTCCATTGTTAGGTTCTATTCATTTGTATCCTTGGTGTTTATTCCTTGTGAATCCTGCTTGATCTATTGATATTGACCCTTGCCTTGCCTGACTATCCTGAACTCTCCAATCTGATCATTGCCTGCCTGTTAATTCTGACCTTTCCAAGGTCAGAAACTCCCTTCTGTTGAGCATTGTTCTAAGTCTCGTTCTGAGGTATATAGGTCCCTTTCGGCAGTTACATCCGCTCAGAAAAAAGCAGCCGATAAGCCCCGTAGGGAGGTACCCAAATATCGGGTTGAGGACTTGGTTTGGCTATCCACAATGAATATCAAGCTTAAAATTCCATTTCTTAAGCAGAGGCCCAAATTTATTGGTCCATATCCTATTGTGGAGATTTTGAACCCGACCTCTGCCTATCTCAAGTTACCTGATATGTTTAAGTTATCTAACTTGTTTCATGTTTGCCCTCCTCCAGTGTTGGTAAAGAGTCTTGCCAAATCTGATGTCAGGGCTGACCACTTTAGGAGACAGCCCCATCCTAGGTCTCTTGGTAAACTTGAGGGTCCAGTGGCCCCTCCTGGTGGTCTAGTGGGCGGCGGGGTCCCCAGCCACGTCTCCGGCGGGGACGCCCACCGCATGCTGCTTTGTTCCTCCTGTGCTGGCTTCCCTATGGGGCGCATGGCGCGCACTTCAATTCAGTGAGAAAAATCTATTGCATGGTTTATCATTAGGGATGTAGCGAACGTCGGAAAAAAAGTTCGCGAACATATTCGCGAACTTGCGTCAAAAATGCGAACGGTTCGCGAACGTCGCGAACCCCATAGACTTCAATGGGAAGGCGAATTTTAAAAGCTAAAAAAGACATTTCTGGCCAGAAAAATTATTTTAAAGTTGTTTAAAGGGTGCAACGACCTGGACAGTGGCATGCCAGAGGGGGATCAAGGGCAAAAATGTATCTGAAAAATACATTGTTGACACAGCGCTGCGTTTTGTGCTGTAAAGGGAAGAAATCACACTACATTTCTAAACCTGTGTAATAAACTGCTTTAAAACGTCCGGCGTCTACATGCCAATCAAGTTGTGTAAAGGTTACAGCCTGTTCACACGCAAAGACGAAACGCGGCGCTTACTGCAACGCAAAAAAACGCAAAGAGCTTTAATGAATGATACCGTCAAGTGAGCAAATAATAGTTGTTAATTACTAGTTGAGCTTGTCACCTCCAGGATGTTCTTCCTGTTGGTGGCAATATTTCTGTAGTGGTGTGTTTAGCAGTCACCGTGCTTGTGCGCACGTGCACGGTCAGGCAGAGGTAATTCAATGTACAGTGAAGTGAACCAAAAAACACTGATTCTGCAGTGTGGGCCCAGTTTTGGTCTACTTTATTGATCACCTGCGGTGACCATAAAAGATGCGATTTTGCCACTGTTGCAGAACCCTGAAAAATTAGGCATGTGTACTTTCCTGAAAAATTATGTTTTTTTTGTCGCAGCCACTGAAGCACAGAGGCCAGAAAAAATATGCCATATAAATGCTAACAATATAAATTTTTTTTGTCGCAGCCACTGAAGCACAGAGGCCAGAAAAAATATGCTATATAAATGCTGAAAATATTCTTTTTTTTTTGTCGCAGCCACTGCAGCACAGAGGCCAGAAAAAATATGCCATATAAATGCTGAAAATATAAAAAAAATTTGTCGCAGCCACTGAAGCACAGAGGCCAGAAAAAATATGCCATATAAATGCTGAAAATATTCTTTTTTTTTGTCGCAGCCACTGCAGCACAGAGGCCAGAAAAAATATGCCATATAAATGCTGAAAATATAAAAAAAATTTGTCGCAGCCACTGAAGCACAGAGGCCAGAAAAAATATGCCATATAAATGCTGAAAATATTCATTTTTTTTGTCGCAGCCACTGCAGCACAGAGGCCAGAAAAAATATGCCATATAAATGCTGAAAATATAAAAAAATTTTGTCGCAGCCACTGAAGCACAGAGGCCAGAAAAATATGCCATATAAATGCTGAAAATATTCATTTTTTTTTGTCGCAGCCACTGAAGCACAGAGGCCAGAAAAAATATGCCATATAAATGCTGAAAATATTAATTTTTTTGGTTGCAGCCACTGAAGCACAGAGGCCAGAAAAACTCAGGATTTATCTGGATTCAAATGAAACCAGTAGGGTTTGCACCCTAGTTTGTAACGGTGGCGGAGGGAGGAGGACGCTAAAGGACAGCTGTGTGTGGAGTCATGAGGGGTGCAGAGAAGGACAGCTGCATGGGGAGTCAGAACAAGTCTTCCGGCGTGCAGTAACCCTCCGAGATCCACGCCTCGTTCATTTTAATAAAGGTCAGGTAATCCACACTTTTGTGACCTAGGCGAGTTCTCTTCTCAGTTACAATCCCTCCTGCTGCACTGAAGGTTCTTTCTGAGAGGACACTTGAAGAGGGCAAGACAAGAGGTTCATGGCAAATTGTGACAGCTCTGGCCACAGATCAAGCCTGCGCACCCAGTAGTCCAGGGGTTCATCGCTCCTCAGAGTGTCGATATCTGCAGTTAATGCCAGGTAGTCCACTACCTGCCGGTCGAGGCGTTCTTTGAGGGTGGATCCAGAAGGGTTCTGGCGCTGCCTTGGACTGAAAAACATTTGCATGTCTGACGTTACAGAGTGGCCAAAGTGCTTTGTCCTTGCAGGTGCGCTCGTGGCAGGATTACTGGCACCTCTGCCCCTGGAATGTTGATGAGTTCCTGAAGTGACATCACCCTTAAAAGCATTGTACAACATGTTTTGCAGGCTGGTTTGTAAATGCAGCATCCTTTCGGACTTGTGGTACGTTGGTAACATTTCTGCCACTTTATGCTTGTACCGAGGGTCTAGTAGTGTTGCGACCCAGTACAGGTCCTTCTCCTTAAGCCTCTTGATACGGGGGTCCTTCAACAGGCATGACAGCATGAAAGACCCCCATTCTCACAAGGTTGGATGCAGAGGTATCCATCTCCGCTTCCTCGTTATCAAGGACTACGTTATCCACGGTCTCCTCCCCCCAGCCACGTACAAGACCAGGGGTCCCCAAAAGGTCACCACAAGCCCCCTGGGAAGCCTGCTCCTGTTGGTCCTCCTCCTCCACAAAGCCACCTTCCTCCTCTGACTCCACTTCTGACACCTCTCCCTGGGTTGCAGCAGGTGCCTGGGCTCGTTCTGGTGATTCCGACCAGAAATCATGCGCTTCCTGCTCCTCGTCACGCTGGTCTACAGCCTCATCTGTCACTCATTGCACGGCACGCTCCAGGAAGAAAGCAAAGGGTAATAGGTCGCTGATGGTGCCTTCGGTGCGACTGACCATGTTTGTAACCTCTTCAAAAGGGCGCATGAGCCTGCAGGCATCGCGCATAAGCACCCAGTAACGTGGGAAAAAAATCCCCAGCTCTGCAGATCCAGTCCTACCACCCAGTTCAAACAGGTATTCATTGACGGCTCTTTGTTGTTGCAGCAGACGTTCCAACATGAGGAGCGTTGAATTCCAGCGAGTCTGGCTGTCGCAAATTAAACGCCTGACTGGCATGTTGTACCGCTGCTGAATGTCAGCAAGGCGTGCCATGGCTGTGTAGGAACGTCTGAAATGGGCCGACACCTTCCTGGACTGCCTGAGAACGTCCTGGAATCCTGGGTACTTCGAGACAAAACGTTGGACTATTAAATTCAGAACATGTGCCATGCAGGGCACATGTGTTAAATTGCCCAGTCTCAGTGCTGCCAACAGATTGCTTCCGTTGTCACACACCACTTTTTCCGATCTTCAGTTGGTGTGGGGTCAGCCACCGATCGGCCTGTGACTGCAGAGATGACAGGAGTACAGATCCGGTATGGTTTCTGCTTTCCAGGCACGTCATCCCCAAGACAGCATGACAACGGCGTACCTGGCACGTCGAATAGCCTAGGGGGAGCTGGGGGTGCACAGGTGTGGAGGAGGAGGACCCAGCAGCAGAGGAGGAAGAAGAGGAAGAAGACGAGGTAGAGAGTGAAGGAGGAGTAGAGGTGGTGGCAGAACCGCGTGCAATCCGTGGCGGTGACACCAACTCCACTGTTGTTGTTGAGCCACACATTCCCTGCTTCCCAGCCATTACCAAGTTCACCCAGTGGGCAGTGTAGGTGATATACCTGCCCTGACCATGCTTGGAGGACCATGCGTCAGTAGTCATATGGACCTTTGGCCCAACACTAAGTGACAGAGATGCGGTGACTTCGCTCTGCACATGGTGGTACAGGTGTGGTATTCCCTTTTTTGAAAAAAAATTGCGGCTGGGTACCTTCCACTGCGGTGTCCCAATTGCTACAAATTTGCGGAAGGCCTCAGAGTCCACCAGCTGGTATGGTAAAAGCTGGCGGGCTAAGAGTGCAGACAAGCCAGCTGTCAGACGCCGGGCAAGGGGGTGACTCGCAGACATTGGCTTCTTACGCTCAAACATGGCCCTCACAGAAACTTGGCTGGGGGCAGATGACTGGGAATGGGAACTGGTGGTCAAGGTGGAAGGCGGAGTGGAGGGTGGTTCAGACGGGTCAAGGACAGCAGAGGTAGAGCAGTAAGATGCTGGACCAGAAGGAGGGTGGCTTTTAGTTTGTCTGTTGCCTTTGAGGTGTTGCTCCCAAAGTGCTTTGTGCTTGCCGTTCATGTGCCTTCGCATAGAAGTTGTACCTATGTGGCTGTTGGGCTTCCCAAGACTCAGTTTCTGACTGCACTCATTGCAAATTACAACGCTTTTGTCAGAGGCACACACATTAAAAAAATCCCACACTGCTGACCTTTTTGAAGCTGGCAATCTGGCGGTAACAGTAGAAGTTGGCGGCGTTGGCGGCAATGGCGGGTGCGTTGGCCGGCTGACCACAGGTGCCGATACATGTTGTTGCCCTACTGTTCCCTGCGAGCTGTCCTCCCTGCTTCTTCTAAGTCTTATTCTCCTCCTGCCTCTCTGACTCTCCGTCTCTCCATCTGAACTATCCTCCTCTTGCTCTCTTCTACTGGGCACCCACAAAACATCAATCTCCTCATCATCATTCTCCTCAGATGCATCAATTTCTTCTAACAGCTCACAGAAGGAAGCAGCAGCGGGGACCTCCTCATCACTCATTATGTCCATCTTTGTTGTGTTCTCTGCCAGAATTAAATCTGGTGTAACGTCCTCATCTCCTTCATCTTCTTCTGCCAATAATGGTTGCGCATCACTCAGTTCAAGAAACTCATGTGAAAATAACTCCTCTGACTCCAGTGAAGAAGGGGCGCCGGTGGTGGAGGAAGTGTTACGTGGGGTGCCCATAGCAGTGGAGGATGAGGATGTTGTGGTAAAGTTAGAAACGGTAGAGGATGGGGTGTGCTGTGTAAGCCAGTCAACTACCTCTTCAGCATTTTGGGAGTTCAGGGTCATTGCCTTTTTAAAACTGGGCAATTTCCTAGGGCCACAGGATAGCATAGCAGCACGGCCCCTAGTGCCTCTGCGTGGCGGCCTGCCTTTGCCTGGCATTATTTTTAAAACAACAACAACAACTCAGGTGGTGTTTCTGGAGACGGTATTATTATTGATATTTAGACAGATTGTGAAAAAGCTCACACAGCTAGATGGCAGTTGTTTAAAAATGAAGAACACACTGGGCAAACAAATTGAAACAATGCCTGCAAGGTCAACGTATACACTGCTACAGCAGTGGATACGGAATATATTATTGCTGCTTGAAAAATGTCACTCAGGTGGTGGTTCTGGAGACGGTATTATTATTGATATTTAGACAGAATGGGAACAAGCTCACACAGCTCGGTGGCAGTTGTTTGAAAATGAAGAACACACTGGGCAAACAAATTGAAACAATGCCTGCAAGGTCAACGTATACACTACAGCAGTGGATACGGAATATATTATTGCTGCTTGAAAAACGTCACTCGGGTGGTGGTTCTGGAGACGGTATTATTATTGATATTTAGACAGAATGTGAAAAAGCTCACACAGCTAGATGGCAGTTGTTTGAAGAACACACTGGGCAAACAATGCCTACAAGGTCAACGTATACACTACTACAGCAGTGGATACGGAATATATTATTGCTGCTTGAAAAACGTCACTCAGGTGGTGTTTCTGGAGACGGTATTATTATTGATATTTAGACAGAATGTGAAAAAGCTCACACAGCTAGATGGCAGTTGTTTGAAGAACACACTGGGCAAACAATGCCTACAAGGTCAACGTATACACTACTACAGCAGTGGATACGGAATATATTATTGCTGCTTGAAAAATGTCACTCGGGTGGTGGTTCTGGAGACGGTATTATTATTGATATTTAGACAGAATGTGAAAAAGCTCACACAGCTAGATGGCAGTTGTTTGAAGAACACACTGGGCAAACAATGCCTACAAGGTCAACGTATACACTACTACAGCAGTGGATACGGAATATATTATTGCTGCTTGAAAAACGTCACTCAGGTGGTGTTTCTGGAGACGGTATTATTATTGATATTTAGACAGATTGTGAAAAAGCTCACACAGCTAGATGGCAGTTGTTTGAAAATGAAGAACACACTGGGCAAACAAATTGAAACAATGCCTGCAAGGTCAACGTATACACTACTACAGCAGTGGATACGGAATATATTATTGCTGCTTGAAAAACGTCACTCAGGTGGTGGTTCTGGAGACGGTATTATTATTGATATTTAGACAGAATGTGAACAAGCTCACACAGCTCGGTGGCAGTTGTTTGAAAATGAAGAACACACTGGGCAAACAAATTGAAACAATGCCTGCAAGGTCAACGTATACACTACTACAGCAGTGGATACGGAATATATTATTGCTGCTTGAAAAACGTCACTCAGGTGGTGGTTCTGGAGACGGTATTATTATTGATATTTAGACAGAATGTGAACAAGCTCACACAGCTCGGTGGCAGTTGTTTGAAAATGAAGAACACACTGGGCAAACAAATTGAAACAATGCCTGCAAGGTCAACGTATACACTACAGCAGTGGATACGGAATATATTATTGCTGCTTGAAAAACGTCACTCAGGTGGTGTTTCTGGAGACGGTATTATTATTGATATTTAGACAGAATGTGAAAAAGCTCACACAGCTAGATGGCAGTTGTTTGAAGAAC
The DNA here is from genome assembly GCF_017654675.1 of Xenopus laevis. Lineage (NCBI taxonomy): Eukaryota > Metazoa > Chordata > Amphibia > Anura > Pipidae > Xenopus > Xenopus laevis. The sequence continues at coordinate 49,826,520 of NC_054375.1, read as the reverse complement.
ACACTGGGCAAACAATGCCTACAAGGTCAACGTATACACTACTACAGCAGTGGATACGGAATATATTATTGCTGCTTGAAAAATGTCACTCGGGTGGTGGTTCTGGAGACGGTATTATTATTGATATTTAGACAGAATGTGAAAAAGCTCACACAGCTAGATGGCAGTTGTTTGAAGAACACACTGGGCAAACAATGCCTACAAGGTCAACGTATACACTACTACAGCAGTGGATACGGAATATATTATTGCTGCTTGAAAAACGTCACTCAGGTGGTGTTTCTGGAGACGGTATTATTATTGATATTTAGACAGATTGTGAAAAAGCTCACACAGCTAGATGGCAGTTGTTTGAAAATGAAGAACACACTGGGCAAACAAATTGAAACAATGCCTGCAAGGTCAACGTATACACTACTACAGCAGTGGATACGGAATATATTATTGCTGCTTGAAAAACGTCACTCAGGTGGTGGTTCTGGAGACGGTATTATTATTGATATTTAGACAGAATGTGAACAAGCTCACACAGCTCGGTGGCAGTTGTTTGAAAATGAAGAACACACTGGGCAAACAAATTGAAACAATGCCTGCAAGGTCAACGTATACACTACTACAGCAGTGGATACGGAATATATTATTGCTGCTTGAAAAACGTCACTCAGGTGGTGGTTCTGGAGACGGTATTATTATTGATATTTAGACAGAATGTGAACAAGCTCACACAGCTCGGTGGCAGTTGTTTGAAAATGAAGAACACACTGGGCAAACAAATTGAAACAATGCCTGCAAGGTCAACGTATACACTACAGCAGTGGATACGGAATATATTATTGCTGCTTGAAAAACGTCACCCGGGTGGTGGTTCTGGAGACGGTATTATTATTGATATTTAGACAGAATGTGAAAAAGCTCACACAGCTAGATGGCAGTTGTTTGAAGAACACACTGGGCAAACAATGCCTACAAGGTCAACGTATACACTACTACAGCAGTGGATACGGAATATATTATTGCTGCTTGAAAAACGTCACTCGGGTGGTGTTTCTGGAGACGGTATTATTATTGATATTTAGACAGAATGTGAAAAAGCTCACACAGCTAGATGGCAGTTGTTTGAAGAACACACTGGGCAAATAATGCCTGCAAGTGCACTACTATTGGTGCACTACTATGAAGAACAGCAAACAGCACTGGACACGTTAAAGAACAGTAAGATAAGTAAAATAAAATAAAAAATATATGTATATTAAAAAAAAAAATTACTCGGGTTGGTGCTGCTGAACTACTAGGAGCAGCACAGTAGCACACCAGTCCCACTCCCCAACACAGCTAGACTAATAGCACTGGGCTTTTATAGTAGCAAAGTAAAAAAACAAAAAAGAAAATAAAAGCAGTCCTTACAAGGACTATTGGGTTATTACAGCAGTCAGCAGATGAGATCAGAAGAGATCAGTGCCCACAGCAGCTACATACAGAGCACTGCAGTAGAAGGTAGATTACTAGCCAGCAAAGCTACCTAACCTAAAATGTCCCTCAAATCCCTGCAGAGTTCTGTCCCTCCAATACAGAGCAGTATCAAGTAGATTACTAGCCAGCAAACTTACTATCAACTGTCCCTCAAATCACTAACAGCTCTCTCCCTACACTAGCTCTTCCAAGCACACACAGGCAGAATGAAAAAACGCTGCAGGGCTTCAGTTTATATATGGAAGGGGAGTGGTCCAGGGGGTGTGGGGGTGGTCCAGGAGGGAGAGCTTCCTGATTGGCTGCCATGTATCTGCTGGTCTGGGGTGAGAGGGCAAAAATAAGCGCCAGCTAAGGCGAACCCAAATTGGCGAACGTCGCGCGACGTTCGCGAACATTCGGCGAGCGCGAACAGTCGATGTTCGCGAGAACAAGTTCGCCGGTGAACAGTCCGCGACATCCCTATTTATCATGTGAAAAGTCATGGACAAGATTCAATACCAGGAGAAAAATACTTTTCTCCAAGTTGAGTTCCAGTTTTTTCCCATAGACTTCAATAAGAGTTTTCAAGTGATAAAAAGTGAGATGTTTTTCTGAATTGAATCTCATCCATGACTTTTCACATGATAAACAATTTTCTCATTGCATTGAATCTGGCCCCTTAAGTCATTTAAACATTATATCAATTCAATAGGGTTTTGCCACCAATATGGATTCATGTACAAGCTACTGTTTTATTATTACAGAGAAAAGCAAATCACTTTAAAAAATTCTAATTATTTGATTAAGATGGAGTCTATGGGAGATGGTATCCTGTAATGCAGTGCTTTCTGGATAATGGATTACCAGATAACAGATCCTACACCTGTACTTTCATTGTTAATAGGTAAAAAGTCCCTAATTAATCATACTTTGCCAAGCATTGCTGCATAAAAACAGCAAGTTTCCATCTTCCATCACTGTTCATAATATAGAGTCATCGCTCAGTGGTGCAATTTTGCACTTATTTTAATAAATTAGCCCCATAGTCACATGATTTTGGATCATGAGATACTATGGCAAAATATAAGAGTATTAGAAGTCACCAAGAAATTCAATGACCTTATACAGATCATGGAAGTCCACGGTGCATTCTCCTATTCTCATATATTTGTATTAGTGTCCTTTTTCATCATATTTAATCCATTAAACTACATTTTAGCTGGAAATTCCTATAATACTTGAGCAACAATAATTACCATGCAAAATCCTATTGTTGCAATCCATTATTGCTGTGTGTGTGCTGTTGTCCAAAATAAAGCACTGTTAGAGTTTTTTTTTTTTATAGTGTTTAGCCAAGATAATCCATATGTCATCTCATAGAAGCACTTATAAAAATGCTGTATGCTTCAGGGTAAATATAGATATTTCATTATTTTCATACGCACCCTCTATTGCTATAGGAAGAGTCTACTCCAGTATGAATCAATAGCAAATAGGATTAGGAAAAAAAAAAATTTAAATAGAGAGTCCAGCGTTTGTATTCCAAGGTTAATAAAAACTGTCTATTTCATCACTCATTACTGCTGCTAATTTTCTTTTGAAAATTCTTTTGCTGCCATTATTTATGCAAGTGTAGCAGATCATTTTAGCAAGTGTGAATATTGCTGCCCATTTAGGTCAACTCCATTATCTTCTATAAATATTTTTAGTGCCATTGCAAATGACAACAGTAATGGATAGTTTATTTTTAGCTATTTAGCTCTGATTGATTAACATCAGAAATCGCTTGTTTTAAATTGTACATCAATTTTTATTAAAATATCCACAAATTCACTGTGCCTGGGGGTTCACTCCATACCACCGAGTTGGGCAGGGTATAAAAATGTCAGCTTTTAACAAGCAAATTATCCAACAATTGTCCAACATTCTAAATATATACTTGGAGAACTCGGTTAATAGTGTTTATAAACTGTCCACCTTCCATACCACCAGGATTAAGATACATGTCATGCCTGTTAACATCATATTTGAAGCTGGTTGACTACAATGCAATTGTGTGGGTCAAGCAGTCCTACAACCTTTTCCTTCAACAACCCCTCCCTTACTGTAACTGTCTTTACTCCAGAAAACATTGCTGTGGTAAAAGATACAATTTCCAGATGCTAAAATATAAAGTTATCAGAGCACTCATAAAAGACGGGGTACACTAACACATATAGTTTGGAAAACAGATTAAGACCCGAAAAATCCTAACCAACAACTTATTGCCCAAATAGAAAAAAAAACATTATTATAAAATCATTAAAATATACCAGCCCAACAGTCTATGGATTTACGCGTTTCATGCCCAAATGGCACTTAGTCATAGGCAGCCTATGCATTTTACACTGGATATTGTTTGCCTATTATTAACTATGCTCTAAAACAGAAACAAACAATTTCATCTGTTCATTCAATTATTGCTGCTTATTTTAACTGCATATCTTTTTTATACCTGCTAATTTTATGTTATAAATATATTCCGAAAAAATAAGAGCAGTCAACATGTTTGTTTAGGATATTTTGCAGCTTGTGTGATTCTAGAATTTGAAAAAAATTGTTGTGCTTATAAATATATGAATTCACATTCCAAAAGCATTCCACATTCCAAGATTCAGACATAAGCATTGTCTGTTTCTTTAGAACAGATGCACTAGTGGCATTTGCATTTCCAGTGGGAATGTTCTACATTATTAGTCAGTTGACCCAAAAGGCTCCAAGAATACAATTGATCTCTATTTCAGAAGATATGATTTCAAGCCTTCACCTTTGTGGATTTGAATTGATTTTTTATGGTAAAAAAGGGCACACTCCTTCCTACTATTTACAGAATTAATACTACCTCAAGTCTATTTAATTAACCTCTACCAAAGGAGCAGTTGGAGACTCCCTGTTGAGAAAAAAACATCTGAAGTATTCAGGCTTGCGTCAGCAGGAGAAATCTGTTTCAACTTGAAGCTGATGCAATAGAAAGAATTAATGTAGGTATTAAACCTGAAGTACATTTTCTATACTACTGTACATGAAGAAGTCAAATTTCTCTGGGTCATAAATATTTTGTGATAAAATGCTTTATCTGTGAAAACATTTGTGTTTTACTAAAATTTCCACAGAAATTTTTAATTATGCCTGTTGAAATATTTTATTGCAAATGTATGCAAACACTTAAGGGGTTATTTATCAAGGTCCGAAATTATCTCAATATTGGCTGCTACAAACGCCGATCTAAGCCGCTCGGGTTTTTAACGCTTATTTATTATCACATTTTCCCGAAAATTTGCTTTGCGGTAAATACTCAGATTTTCACGATTTTTTGGAGGTTTCACCTGATTTTCATGATTTTTTCTGATTTTTCACCCGAAACCTCAGATTTTTGCCAGAAACCTCTATAAACTTCGGGGTTTGGCACGAGACCCAGTGCAAATCAATAAAATCATTGGTACTCCTCCCATTGACTTATATGCAACCTTGACAGGTCTGAGATGCCGGGATTTCGAATTCTAGCGTCGGGGTTTAACAAATTCCGAAAAATTTGTGAATTTTTAAAAGCCTGATTTTATAAAAAAAATCACTAACTTTTCATGATTTTTGCATTTGGGGCTTAGTAAATAACCCCCTTAAAATTAACAGGTGACAGATATACCAATGCCATTATGTGGCATAGGAATACAGATTTAATTGAGCAATTAAATTTGGCATATCCCTTTTTTTGCTCAGATGATTGTGACTTGTGTTATCAACCACTAATCCTGGCTGTCTCCCAGTAAAGATAAACTTTTAATATATCCTTGTTAATTACTCAATTCTCATCTATACCAAAGATTTCTCATATAAAACTCTGTGGACAACTATTACTGCTCCAAGGCACGATTCGTGACCCTTGAACCATTGAAGATGTTTTTAGCCTTCATGATTTTTGGGTTATTTTCAGAAGGTTTCTGCTCAAAAACTCAATCAATTCAAGCTATTCAATGATTTTTTTTGCTGATATCTTGATCAATTTAAGTTTTTCCCCCAATTGCATTTATTCGAGTTTTTTTCCATCCGAGTTTTTTCATAAATAAGGAATCGTTCAAGTTCTGGGTTTAGTCGAGGTAGAAAAAACCTCACATACTCGACCTTTGATAAATAACCCACTTAATATGATATAAGCTATCTGTTGGTTTAGTATTCATTCTGGGGGTATAGTTTTCCTTTTAGTCTGCCTTTATCATTGAAACATTGAATAAACCCAATAACATTTTTTGCCATGAATATGAATTCATGCAGCTTAGCTACCATCAAGTACAAGGTACTGTTTTATTACTACAGAGAAAAAGAAAATTATTTTTTAAAAAATAGAATAATAGAATTATTTGCTTAAAATGGAGTCTATGTGAGATGGCCTACCTGTAATTTGGAACTTCCTGAGTTAACAGGTTTTAAGAGAATGTATCCCATACCTATTACTAAAATCTTAAATCTCCCAATTAGACCTCACAGAACCTTGCAGCATGCTTTTTGCATGGAAATACGAATTGCCCATCATAATGTTTGCTCTTCTACAAGTTGTTCAGCAGTAATAAAAACAGATTGCTGAATTTTAAAATTAAATTCGACCAAGAAAGAGCATTAAGCATTTATGTGGGATGTATTACTTCAAACACCTTAAATAACAAGATACGCAGGTAGAACCTTGGCTCAAATCCCAGTGGAACCAGCCTATGGGCAAGCTGTTTGTTGACATGCAGAAACATCATGAAATTGGCAGTCAGGGTGATCTCTGAGGTGTACAGTTTTGTTAAAAGCATTTTAGGCTCCACAGGGAATAAACACTGTAAGCTAATGAATACCTTGTTCTTATACAAGTAAAGTAAAGATCCTGAACCTACAGTGAAAAAAAGATGTGTATTTCCACAGAGCAATATTAATATTAGTTTTCAATATTTTCTTTGACACATTACACTAAAATGGCACAATGTGGGGCATATTAATTATGATGTGTAAAATTAGCGGCGTAATACACCACACACCTCCAGGCTTCACCATGTAAAAAACGGGGGTAAAATTACACACACCTTGATAAATTCATTTAATTTACACAGCTTTTTTCACCATTTTTTTGGCGAAAAGTGCAATAGAGTAGGTAGGACTTGGTCCAAAAAAACTTGAAAATTTAGTTGAAAAATTTTCTGCCGTTTTTTCCTATTTAAAGGGTGATACACTGAAAAAGATCATAAATTTTTTTTGGGTATCCTCCTTCCCCCCCTACATTTCCTAACATAGGACACATAAACTATACAGTGGGCACATGTGTAGGGCATTATACCAACTTTATATAATTCAATTAAGGTTCCCTGGCCTTGTGTATTGTAATGTATTTGCTGCAGCATATACGGCCATTGTACTTTAACTGCACGCCGTATGCTAATTAGGGATCGCTAGCGTATCTTCGAACTGCTTATCGTATTTTCGCTAGCGCAACTTCGCAAGTGTTCGGAACCCTGTGCGCAAATTCGAATCTTTGTGAATTAGCGTTGTCCAGGCGAATTTACACCTGGCGAAGCGTTGCACTGTGCGCAAAGCCATTTGATCACATAGAATCACACAAATGATCACACGAATATTCGCTTACCTATTCTTGGAATTCTTGGAAGTTATACACAGGGCCGGCCTTAGGCCAATTGGACCAATTGGGCCCAATTGGGCCCCGCACCTCTGGGGGGCCCCGCACCACAGGGCAGCACAGATAATATTTCCCTCAGCACATGATGCTGCCTGGCCTGCCCCCAACTTTGAGAGTCCAGCCCATCCCCAAATCCATAGGTCTAGCCTGCCCCCAACTCTCATAGGCCCAGCTTTCCTCCAACCTTGATAGGCCCTGCCTGCCCCCAATCCAACCAAGCCTGCTCCCAAGCTGAATCGGCCCAGCCCCAAACTAATTGGCCCAGTCCACTCTCCTATTTCCTCCCTCTCTCTCTTACCCTGTGTGCCCCTATTATGTTACCTTGTCTGCCCCTTTCCTTTCTATTTTGTGCCTGTATGCCCTTATTTTCCTAAATACTTGGTGTGTCAGTAGCCAGCAACACTTTGTCTAGGGGCCCCGCCAACATGGTCCCAATTGGGCCCCACATGTGATAGGACCAGCCCTGGTTATACAGAGACCTCTAATTATCACTCATATTTTATACAGGATTACTTATCCCCTTTTGTAAATTATAAGGATATTAGAGTCACTGAGGAGTTCTGTGCTCATACAAAGGCACATGGCTGCAGTTGAGTTTTACATATATATATATATATATATATATATATATATATATATATATATATATATATATATATATATATATATATATATATATATACACATACAATAAGCTGTAGCTGAGATATACAGGGGTCTCTAATTATTATTGATTAATTATTAGGAATAATGTGCCCCCTATTTTAAATTATAAAGATATTAGACACTAAACCTTACTGTGACCATATATAGGTACAAGGCTGAGGGATAAGTTATACCAGGACCTCTAATTATCATTCATGTAATATAAGGGATAATGTACCCCCTAATGTGAATTATAAGGATTTTAAAAATCACTTAGGGGTTCTGTCATCATATAAAGGCATTCAATTGTAACTGAGATATTAGAAGTCACTGAGGAGTTCATGACAAAGTCCCCACTTGGGATGGCACCTTCCCACCCTATGACATCACTGACTCCCCTCATGACATCACTGCTTGTGCATCCTAGTTGGCAACCCTAGTTTACTCGTATGTAAATCTTTGTGGATATGATACCTCAAATGTCTGGTTCCACTCTAGGTTCAGGTTTGAATGCTTTGCTTCCTCCACTTACAACAACAAAATTGTCAGACTGAAAGGTCTCCTTTCTCTTTCTCCTTACCCTTGGTGTGTCAGGTTAGCTGTGCTCACTATGTGAATCTCACCATTTCTGTATAATCACAGCAGGTAGTTGTGGTTTGCATGGTAGTCTTCATATTTAGGGAACCAAAGACGATGTAGGTCTGACTGACAAGTTTGTTTAGCTGTTGTTTTTGGGCCTTCTGTAGGATAAACTTTAACTGTGAGCTTTATTTGTGCAACCAAGGTATAGGCTGCAAGGTATGATCCCCTGATGTTGGCATTTTAGTTCAAGTTATAGATGGATTCTGAAATCTGCAAGTTTTTTGGCTACCTAGTTTCATGGTATTCTTCCCAGGGTATGTCTAAAAAGGTTTTCATAAATACCCCATATGATGTCCCTTTCCCTTCCATTTAAGCCAGCTCTTTTAAGCTCATAGCACATTTTCCAATTTGCTGGTTATATGTTTGTATAAATAGTTTTTTAGTAATAGTTATCAGTCTGGAGGCTGAATATAGTTTCCTACTATGATACATATTCATTGCTATTTTTCTATGTATTTAATTATTTAAATCTGCATTATGAGCACATGAGTAAGATCACTTAGCATTTTTTAATATAACTGCATAACAGTATGCAGGATATTTCTGGTTCTACACAGGTGGTATTCTTGAAAAAGAAATAGCAGTCAAGTGCTAGACATGAGTTGTGTGCTATTTCCCACAGACATACAGATGGATAAACAAACAGACCAAAGGATTTAAAATCAATTACAGAGTTTTCAAAGTGTAGACAGGGTTAAAACCAAGATATTTGGTTGTTGTATCCAATGTGACTGTCATGTTAATGTACCATGTTTATTTATGAATGTTTTGGAGTAACATTTTAACTATCCAGTAAATATTTAAATAAATCATTATTTTTATCATCCTCAACATACTTTAAGGAAGATGTCTTTTGGTTACATTGTATTGAACTAAGATCGCTCACTTATTTCATTAATAAAGTTATCTGAATTCGCAACATAACTTTATTGCTTGTTTCTAACGGATCTCTCCTGTGTGTACTTGCGTTGTTTTCTCTCATGTGGTTCCTACTGCTCAGACACCAGCATTACTTTTTTATACTGTTCCAGTTTGGAAACAACTAAGACATAATTCACAGTAGTTTATAGCTCCCTAATGATAATATTTTATTGTTGCAAGAGGAGCAGCACGTAGTCACACTGAATGGCTTCAAGGTCAGACATAATTAGCAATAACATGCTGGCAGTTTGCTGTATTAATAACTTAGTTGATATTCGCTTCAAGGTCTATGAATCATGTATATATTTAGTGCAGCCAAACAAGATTATCAAATGGAGGTAAAGGGTAAATCTTTTACCAGTTGTGACATATCCCCCTTGGTCCACAGGTGTCATGTGGTAAGCCTGAGATGGAAGACCTCAGTATAGAAGTAAAAGAATCATCCTGAAGTAGAAGATCTTAGTGGAAGCTGTGGAGAGGTACCCTGTAAATTAGGAAACTGGGTGCGAGAATGCTTCTGGTTATAGCACAGTCTAGGAGTGTAAAATAGGTGTAGGGAAGCTGTAAGTCGTTTTGTGCTCCATCAAGTCGAAATAATGTAGGGTTAGATCCCCAGGCAAAACCCAACAGAGGGGTGAGGTAGAGGACATTTATTTGAGGCATGCCCTAAGACTGGGCATACATAGTTACATTTATTTGGGTTCAAATAAGACAATAGTTCATCAGGTTCGCTTCCAAATAATGCACAGCATCAATTTACACACACAATGTGCACACACATATACACTCCTATATATACACATAAATATATATATATATATATATATATATATATATATATATATATATATATATATACGCACCTGCATCCACATATAAACATTACTATAGCAATAGATATTTTTGTTGCCATGCAATCCCTTCTTTAAGGAATAAGTGGAATCATGCCATCACTATATTAGCTGGCAAGGCATTCTACAACCATAATGTTTGTGTTGTTTCAAATGAAATTTCTGTCTAAAGATATGGCCTATTGTCCTTTCTGTGTGAAAAATATCCCTTGCTATCTGTCTATAATGTCCTGTAATATTCTGGTAAAGAGTAATTATTTCAAACTTGCAAGCACCAGAAAAAACAACCCCATCTTTGATAGCATTTTCATTTAGTTTATTACATATCTTTAAACTTTTTTCCACCTTATTAGTATGCTTATTAAACACTTCCCACATTACAGGTAAAAAATGCAAGATTAATCAATACATAAACAGAGCTAGAGAGCAAATCAATAACATCAAAAATAAAACTGCAACGAATGTAGCCATATACTTTGCTAATTGTGTTTCTGGAGATTTAGATTATTTTCCCTACAAGGTATCCAAAGACTCTTACCAGACCAGAGAGGAGGGGATAAAATCAAAAAATGACTTTATTTAGTTACTAAATGGATCTTCAATCTAGTTACTAGATTCCCCATTGGACTCAACAACTTGTTATCTCTGAACTTCCTAGTTTTCATTTTAGTTCCCATTCCCTGTATACATAGGATATGAATAATCACAAATTAGAGTATCAAACTTATAAATCCTATTCAGTAGCTCCCTTTCTATAGTGACATATGTCATTTAATTCATATTCTTTTAACCTATTGTATTTGTATAAATATCTGTATATATTTTTGTACTATTTTGTATTTTTGTATTGATGTTTTTATGATCACACCAACCCATGTTCTTTAAAAGTGTATTTTGAGCTAGAGATATCTATTTATGTGCTCTATTTCAACAGTTAAAAGTTATGGTAGATCTAGAACCTACTAAGGGTTCTTTATAATTTCCTAAATCTAGTGATACACACGCTCTAAACTCTAGTCTAAGGGGCCGATTCACCAAGGGTCGAATATCGAGGGTTAATTAACCCTCGATATTCGACTGTTAATTAAAATCCTTCGACTTCGAATATCGAAGTCGAAGGATTTTAGCACAAATAGTTTGATCGAACGATCGAAGGAATAATCCTTCGATCGAACGATTAAATCCTTTGAATCGAACGATTCGAAGGACTTTAATCCAACGATCGAAGGATTATCCTTCGATCAAAAAAATTTAGGAAAGTCTATGGGGACCTTCCCCATAGGCTAACATTGACTTCGGTAGCTTTTAGATGGCGAACTAGGGGGTCGAAGTTTTCTGTTAAAGAGACAGTACTTCGACTATCAAATAGTGGAATAGTCAAACGATTTTTAGTTCGAATCCTTCGATTCGAAGTCGAAGTCGTAGTCGAAGGTCGAAGTAGCCCATTCGATGGTCGAAGTAGCCCAAAAAACACTTCGAAATTCAAAGTTTTTTTTACTTCGAATCCTTCACTCGAAGTTAGTGAATCGGCCCCTAAGTGTTCCATCACAGTGTGTACTAAAATGGCATTGACTAATGTACCACTTTATCACCTACACCTGTTTGGAAAGTATCCTGCAGAGATGTACAAAAATGGCCAAGATGGCATTGACTTAATTGTATCACTTTAATACCAACACCTTTTTGGTAGATATCCTGTAGAGGTGTACCAAAATGGCTCCTACCAAAAAGAGGCTTGGATTTTTTCTAATTTCCCTAAAGAGATACACCTGAGACATTTGAACATAGGGGTTGGTCTGATATGGGGTATTCAGGGATTGGATAACACTTTAAGTAGATAGACTCTGCACTTCGCACTCTAATGCCAGGTGAATTGTTGCTCTGGTGAATGAGTGTTACTACGCAAATTCACTACGTTTTTGATTTTACCTATTGCCAGACTTGCCTTCGCCATCTCAGACCTGGCGAAGTGCAATGGAGTAGATAGGAGTTTGTCAAAAAAAAAGATCGAACATTTTTTTTGGGGTACCCTCCTTCCCCCCTACATTTGCTTACATATGGCACCTAAACTGTACTGTGGGCACATGTGTAGGGCATTATATAATTTCATTAAGGTTCCCTGGCCTTGTGTGGTGTAATGTATTTGCTGCAGCATATACAGCCATTGTACTTTAACTGCACGCCGTATGCAAATTACCGAACGCTAGCGTAACTTCGAACTGCTGATCGTATTTTCGCTAGCACAACTTCGCAAAGGGTTCGGTAACCTGTGTGCAACTTTGGATCTTCGTGATTTAGCGTTGTCCAGGCGAATTTACGCCTGGCGAAGTGTTGCGATGTGTTACTTCGGAGCTAAGTAAATTTGCCCCTTAATGTGAGGCCTTACTAGGAACCCAAAAATAAGAAAAAAAATTCACCCCTCAAATCAAAGCCCCTTTTTTATGCAAGACAGCAATTTATTCAACAATTACAGAACTCTTTCTCTGTCAAACCTGGACATCAAACATATTTCCAAAAATTATTTCCAACCTCTCTTTTTTATGCTGTGCAAACTAATCAGGTTGGCTTTGTACACTCCTGTTATCCCATAAATTAAAAAAGCATCTTCTAATCTCAGGTTATTCTATGAAGGAAACCAGCTGTATTGTCATTCACAGATAATGGTATACTATCCATGAAGAACTACGTTACTCTCTAAACGTCAACACAACATAATCAGAGGCCCTACAATTTTGCAACACTTTTTAGTTCTCAAAGTTTAAAGGCCACCACCTATCAGTTTGTTTAGTTGTCTTACATTGAATATATGTAATACTAAATTGTCCACTTCTTTGAAGACTAGAATATAAAAACTAGAAATACAATTTTGTGTCAATAATTATGAATTTAGGAAACTAGAGAAAGAATAGATTATGTTACCTATTATGGTTAGGTTGCATTGAGCCCATAAAGATTAACAAACATTATTATATCTACTGAGATGGATTCCAGAGATTTTTTTTTTTCTTTGAAACATTTAAAAATATCCTATCCTAATATCCTCCCTTTAAAAAAACATACTACATATCTGCTCTATTTGATTAAGTTTTGCCCATTTGTAGTAACCCGTAGCAAACAACAAGATGTTTGCAGGTGAGTGACCAATAAATCCTCCCAGCTGATTGCTACAGGTAACTAGACCTGTAGCAAACTATAACCATTTACTGCATAACCCAATAAACCCTTCTGGACATATACCTTTAATATAATGTAAGAAATTAGGAAAAATATGTAATAACAATATAATAAATTAGGGAAAAAATAAGAAAAATATTACCTCCTTGGAGTATCTATTTTGCATTCAGGATGAAATTTGTACATTACCTATCACTTAGAACAATTTTACAAAAAGTACTTACGTTGCATTAGCAATACTCCGTATGTAACAATACTCACTTTTTGACACAGGAAAGAAAAAAACAAGGTTTATCTAAGGTTTCTGAAAAATAATGCAATACTACAGCAAGCTGACAAATTGAATGTTATCCTTCATATCTTCAACAAAGATTCATTTTTTATCCTTATTATTTTCAAATACATCCTGCCCCCATGTTCTGTGTTAAATTGTAAATGAACTATGATTTAAGTTTATAGACCGGCATCTACAATATTTGATGTTATTTGCACTTTTATAACCCAGACCTGTAATTTGTTTTTCTAGTTATGAAATTGCCTATAAAAATTCTGATCCTTATCTCTGTATTGTAATTGGAAATCATAGTAAATTCAATTGCTTTCATAAATAATGGGAAAGCATTGTTTTATACCAGGACATATGATTCTCCCTACCACTAGTTACTGTAATTATATAATTATTACTGTAAGTAATGTCATTGTGGCAGCCCTATCATCTTAATATACATATATGCAAATAGGATAAGTGCAACTCGAGACTTCCAAAATTTGACTGTGCCATTTTGGCCTTAAATATTGGATTTATGTCTATCTAAGATACCTGTAGCTATGCAAGAAAAGCAGCACAGTCCATGTTACTCAAGTTTTATCTATTGTTATTGCACTATGTTACATGCTGCAGCTGGTGACTAATACACAACATTTTTAGGGAAACATTTCCTGGACAGTGCACAAAATGAAGTCATGTTTTGCCTGCTACTTGATTTAGCTAGTGTACATGCAGTGCAGACCTGTTGGGTTTAATTATATCTTCTTCTACTGCATATTTCTTACACCGCTTTTATAGGTATGAAGGTTTAAGAACACAGAAGATTTTGGATTGCTATGTGTTGACATGGGTTATCAAGATCCAGCCATAAAATTTAAAAACTGTAGTAGAATAACTTTTTAACTTTACGGCAAAAATGGAAGAAGTTAATGGAAAAGTTGTCGGTTTGGAAAGTTGACCTTGTAGCTGAAAATGACACACATTAAGGGGGTTATTTATTAAAGCTCAAATTTTCTGGTCGGGCTTTTAAAGGGTAAAACTCACATTTTTAGAGATTCAACTCAAACATGTCGAGGTCCTGTAAAGTCAATGGCAGATGCCCCTTTTCCAATTTAAAAATATTGAGGTCTGCGCTGGGTTTCGTACAATAATCTGAAAAATTTGAGGTTTTCAGGTGATAGCTCAAAAAATCGAAGCAATTTGAATTTTGTGTGATTTCTGTTTTTTCACGATAAATGTTCATCTAAGAATACGTTTAACCGGAATCAAGGATTGCTTTATTTCCTTTAAACGGGCTTTTATTATTATTATTTCAGTTTATTATTATCATTATTATTATAACAGTTTATTTAATTTATATATATATATAAGTAGTGTTGCATTATGGCCACATTGATATAAATCAATGTTTCTTTAAATATTAACAAGAAACAACAACCCCTTTTAGGGGTTATTATTCTTTATAAAAATTAACTGAATTAAAATATATTGCATTTTTACCAATCATAGGATTATCCTTTTGTGAATATACTATTTTAAGGCTTTCATTTTCTTGATTCTTGTGTTTTTAACTAATTAAAACTGGGACACCTTTCAATGGAACTACACCATTTTCCCTGTGCCCTGTATTTTTGTTTTCTAATTCCACAAAATTATGCCCATTAGTACTCGTTATACATTATAATCTCCAGCTTTCATATATTGCTTTATAAATATGAATGATTTGGATATGAATTATATGGTATTTTCCTATAATTATATGAAGCATTATTAGTAAGGATAGAAAAACAGATAAATTGTACTCAAATTCTATATTCCTGTCATTACTGTAAATACTACAGATCGGGTTCAGAATGGAAAGTAACCCTGCTTCAATGCTTTTATAGGAAATGATCTATGAATTATGCTTAATCCACCATGCAGTGCCATGTGCTCATTATTTTTGATGTACATTATTTTACACGGGAATAATGCAGGGCATTAACTGAAAGATTAAAGGATATGGAACAAGATATAAAAAAGCCTTTTTACTGAACAATATAACCCATTAATTGACTATTGTAGTTTTCACCAAAGCCTTTTTTTATATATATATATATAAATAAACATTTATACTGTGGTGCTGTTTTGGGGACACCCTAGGGAGCATTGCTCTAATATGGTACAGTTTCAAGAAGCAATTAAGCAATTTTTCAAACAGTAAGCATTGTGGAAACGGATTTATGGAAGCCGTTCCTAGAAGAAAAAAAATTGCTATAGCTGTTTTATAGATGTAGTAACTTTTATAAGAGATTATTCTATTGATCATAAAGCTTTATGGCTATGGCTAAGAGCAGTTTTTCTCTACAGCCGTATTTCACATGGCAGAGACGATCTGAAAAAACATCCTGTATTGTCGCAGAGAAGGTTTCAGGCATTTTTTCACTGACTGAAGTACTCAGACCTAAGGCCTCATTTATGACCACAAATGCAGTTGCAGGGCTGCAATTTTCCCTGCAGTCAGTTGTCTAAACAATCCCATTCATTAAAGGTACGTGTATCAGCATGGACTCCTCCTTGCACTTTAGGTCTTCTTTCCTCTTGGTCTGAATTTCATGCAGTTGCTACTACTGACATGGGGAAACCTTTACCACCACCTCTGAACCTGCCAGTAGCTCTAGGGTTTCCTCAGTGATTTGTGGTTTGTGTAAATTTCAGAAATGCAGAAAGAATGAGAAGAAAATGGGTTGCATATATCATTTGCCCTTTTAGGCTCCAGAAATTTTGTTGGCCAATGGACAGAAATAGAAATCAGATTCTGTGGAATACATTGGAGCATGGGTGCGCAAAAGGTAGATCGGGATCTCAAGACACTGTCAACAAACAGCTTGTCTAAATCCCCCTCTTATTTCATACTTTCCATTCAGATAATTATTATGTTAAATAATTAAATAGATGTTTATTAAATATAGCAATATATATCTTCCCATTAATCAGTATTTAAACAATATTTTCCATGGTAGAGAATGCTAACAAAAAGTAGACCCCGCATAAGTAAAGTATGGACACTCCTGCATTGGAGGTTCTAATGATAAACTACAATCAGGCTAATGATTGAGCCTGATTGCTGTTTTGTTGCTCTGAGCAGAGCATAGCTCAGTCGAGAGAAAAGCAGCCCAGTACAGTGCTCTGTAGCACCTTGCACCCATTGGTGCACCCTATTTGCATGATCCACAAGCTATGAGCCTCCAAGAGGATGCCCACATATAGCCACTAGCTTGTCCATGAAAACAGTTCTACCAAATGCATTTACCGATTGTATTCACAGGAACAGCACAGGCTTTTTTGATTCATTCTAGAGCACAAAGCCCTTCACCTTAGGGTGAAAACCATGGGGAAGTGATTTTTTTTTTTAAAAGTATCCTTAATACTTGGGACAAGAATAAGGGGCTTCTCCATAATTTGAAACACCATGCCATAAGGCATACTGATAAAAAATTCAACATAAAAAAGAATAGGTTTTATGCAAACAATTAACAAGTATAACGTAGTGTCTCATTATTACAAAGAAAAAGCAAATCAGCCAAAAACATAAAGAATTGTTTCACACAATAGAAAATGGCATTGCTGTATTTTGGAAAACTCAGGGTTTTGAATAATGGGGCAAACAACTATAGAATTCAATGAAGACAAGCTTGCATTTCATGTAATAAGAATAACACCAGTAGATATTACTTGATATAATATAATTATATCTATGTAACCAGTGTATGGGTCAGGGGTGCCGCAACCTTCCCTTTGTTACTGTCTGCTGTTATCCAGATGCTGACAGGAGGTCTAACTCTCAACAACTCCTGGTAGGCACTGATATACTTTGAATCTGTCTCTTCAGGTTGTGGAGCTTAAGGGAATGGAGCAAGGCATACAACTCGGGTTGAGGCACACAGCATTCAGTTTCTCACAATAACTTTGGGGGCAAGTGATTCTTAAAACAATGAATCAATTTATTTAACAGTGGTACAGGTTCAGGATGTGAATCACTTCCAATTTGCAGGGGCAGAATGCTCACAATTTTCTTTGTTCCTTCACCTATTTTCTCAGTGGCTATTTTTGCCTCCCTCGTGGTCACAAACTCCCCATCCATAGGCAAGCCCGCAGAGGAGTATTACTCCAGGATCTACCTAATCCTGAGCCTGACTGCTCGGGTCCCTATAATGGCAGCAGAGATGCCGTAGGGAACTAACCCCTCGATAAACTCCTTGTTGGAGCCTTAGCTGCTCACTGTCAGGGTACTCACTGTTAGTTGGAACTTTTAGACGAAGAGAAGCCTCTCCTACACCTCCCACAATGAAGCAGACTCTGAGGGTTGGAACAGGACTGGTCACGTGGAGGAGTGGTAGAAGTGCTGAAACAGGAACACTTCCAGAAATCGAGGTACAGAATCGTCAGGCAAGGCAGAGTCAGGAACAGGCCGAGGTCAGAAGGCAGGCAGCGTAGAATCAATAACCGGAGACAGGCAGAAGTCAGCAGAGGATATTAGAAGCAGGAAATCCGAATAACAGGCAGGGGTCAAACACGAAATATCAGGCAGTAATAAGGCTTAGCGTCACACTAGTAGGCAATGATCACTTCGCAAGGAAGTGCAGGCCTCGGCGTCCTTTTAAGCGCATTGCGCATGCGCCGAAACCGACGCGCGCGCACCGCGACCGACGCAACGCGCACGCAGACGCACGCGCCGCGACGGACGCACGCACGCACGAACGGCTCCAGCGCGACCACAGCGGGGACGACCGCGGCTGCCAGGTCCTAGTGCCTTACAGTGCCCCCCCCCGAGGCGCGCACTCCGGGCGCCCTTCGGACCAGGTTTATCAGGATGAGTCTTATGAAAAGGTTTCAACAGTCTTGGTGCATGGATATTTTTGACAGGCTCCCAGGAATTATCTTCTGGAGAATAACCTTTCCAACTGACCAGATACTGCAAACGGTTCCTCCAAATTCTGGAGTCCAAAATCTCCTGTACCTCAAACTCCACGGTATCTTGGACCTGTACCGGCTGCGGAGGTGGATGATAACGGCCATGAAAAACATTGGGAACCACTGGTTTCAAGAGTGCAGAGTGAAATACCGGATGTATTCGTAAAGAGTTTGGGAGTTTAAGCTTAAAAGTAACCGGATTAACTTGCTGAATAATCGGAAAAGGACCCAAAAATCTAGGTGCCAATTTCTTAGATGGAGTAGTTAGTCTGATGAACCGAGTAGAAAGCCACACCAGGTCTCCAATCTTAAATTCAGGATCCTCACCTCTTTTACGATCCGAAAAAACTTTAAAATTGTTTTGAGCTTGCAGGATAGTTTGGTGAAGAGTCTTGAAATTGTTGGTCAGAAAAGAGATACGATTATGGACAGCAGGAACAGCAATCTCCCTAGGCAAATCAGGTAACAGATTGGGATGAAAACCAAAATTAGAAAAAAAAGGAGACTGACTAGTAGAAGAATGTAATGAGTTATTGTAGGAAAACTCCGCTAAAGGCAGAAGCAAGGCCCAGTTATCTTGCAAGTAGGTAGTAAAGCAGCGAATATATTGTTCTAGTGTCTGGTTTGTTCTTTCTGTTTGACCATTGGTCTGTGGATGATAAGCGGTAGATAGGGATAAATTGATGTTCAAAGAATGACACAACGCTCTCCAAAATTTGGAAGTAAACTGTGACCCTCTATCAGAAATGATCTCACGAGGAAGTCCGTGCAGCCGAAAAATGTCTCTGATGAAAACCTCGGCTGTAGTAGCGGCAGATGGAAGACTGGGTAACGGAGAAAATGAGCCATTTTTGTAAATCTATCCACTACCACAAAAATAGTATTCATACCCGAAGATTTTGGTAAATCCACAATGAAGTCCATAGAAATAGATTCCCATGGGCAATCTGGAACTGGTAGAGGTTTGAGCAAACCCATAGGACGAGCATGGGAATCCTTACATCTGGCACAGACCAAACAAGATTTTACATATGCAGCACAGTCTTCAACTATGTTAGGCCAATAAAAAAAACGTTTAGCTAAGTCTGTGGTTTTGCGAATTCCAAAATGACCAGCCGTAGGATTGTCATGAGCAAATTTCAACACCTCCAGTTGGGCTGCTTGTGGAACAAATATTTTATTCTTATGGATCAGAAACCCATGAAGAGATTGAAAACTTGACTTCTCCAAAGGCACCTCTCGTGAGGCTAGTTTGATATTTGACAATAATTCTGTCTGAAGAAGCAAAAAATTAGAAGATTTAAGAATGAGTCCATCTGAAACGTTCTCAGTGGGAGAATTCAAAAAAATACGTGAAAGCGCATCCGCCTTACCGTTCTTACAACCGGGCCTGAATGTGATATGAAAATTAAAGCGTGAAAAAAACAAAGCCCAGCGAGCCTGGCGTGGTTTTAATCTCTTTGCAGATTTCAAATACTCGAGGTTTCTATGATCAGAATAGATTAGAATGGGATGTAATGCCCCCTCCAATAAGTGTCTCCACTCCTCAAAAGCCGCCTTAATTGCCAGAAGTTCACGGTCACTCACGTCATAATTCTGTTCAGACCTAGAGAGTTTTTTAGAAAAAAAAGCCACAGGATGAAGTTGACCAGAGGGGGTTTGTCTCTGAGAAAGAACTGCGCCAACGGCCACTTCTGACGCGTCGACCTCTAAAATATAGGGTTTAGTAGAGTCCGAATGAACAAGTATGGGCGCAGAAGTGAAGCGATCCTTTAGTTCATCAAAAGCAGTTTGTGCTTCAGGAGACCAAAAAAAATTCTTTACAGAACTAGTAAGAGAAGTTATAGGAGCAATTATACGTGAGAAGTCTTTGATAAATTTTCGATAAAAATTAGCGAAACCAATAAATCTCTGTACTGCTCTTCTATTGGTTGGAACCGGCCAGTTGAGAATGGCTGAGATCTTTTGGGTATCCATGGTAAGCCCCCCTGTAGAAATTATGAACCCCAAGAATTCAATGGAGGACTTCTCAAATTCACATTTGTCGAGTTTAGCGTAAAGTCCATGATCACGAAGTCTAGCCAGAGTTTTCCTCACATGTAGACGATGTTCCTCAAGCGAAGAAGAGAAAATTAAAATGTCATCTAAATAGACCACAAGAAAAATGTCGAGGTAGTCACGGAAGATGTCATTTACGAGATGCTGAAAAGTGGCGGGGGCGTTGCATAGGCCAAATGGCATTACGGTGTACTCGAAATGACCATAACGAGACCTGAAAGCGGTTTTCCACTCATCCCCTTTGCGAATACGGACTAGGTTATAGGCTCCCCTGAGATCCAGTTTAGTGAAGATACTGGCTTTACAAAGTCTTTGAAAGAGTTCAGGAATGAGGGGAAGAGGATATCGGTTCTTGATGGTTAATTTGTTGAGCTCACGATAATCTATACAGGGTCTAAGTGAACCATCCTTCTTCTGAACAAAGAATATCCCCGCCCCAGCTGGAGATGTTGAAGGACGAATAAATCCTTTTTCTAGATTTTCATCAATATAATTCTTAAGGACCTTTAATTCAGGCTCAGATAGCGGATAGATACGGCCAAAAGGGATATGAGCTCCGGGCAACAACTCAATTGGGCAGTCATATACCCTATGTGGGGGCAAAGACTGTGCAGCACGTTCATCGAAGACATCAAGGAAGTCTTTATAAGGTTCAGGAACCAAACTTGGCCTAGAAGAAATGCAGAGAGTATCGGCGATGATTTGTGGGAAGTCAATCTCATTGGTAGCCCAGTTGATTGAAGGATTACAAGTCCGTAACCAGGAATACCCCAAAATTAGAGGATAGATGGGAGAAGAAACAATATTAAAAGACACCAATTCTTGATAATGCTGAGTCTTTATTGATACAGGAATGGATTCCAATCTTACAGGGCCCGAGGAGATAGGGGACCCATCAGCAGTTCTAATAAGGAAGGGCTCTTTAACAGACACAAGGGGAATATTATGTAACTTAGCAAAGTTCTTGTCCATAAAGTTGTTACAGGCTCCTGAATCGATGAGAATTGGGACCTCAAGATGTCTTCCTGGGAGCTGTAATAGAAAAAGTGGAGTTAACAAAGACTGTTCCCCCGAAACTGTAGTACTAATGAATACAGATCTATCAGTCTTACTGGCAGGTCGAATGGGACAAGAGCGAAGTAGGTGCCCCTTCTCTCCACAATACAAGCAAAGGTTGAGCCTCCTTCTACGATCCCGTTCCTCTTGAGAGAGAGCAGACCTGAGCAGGCCCAACTGCATAGGCTCTGACTCCCCTTGAGTAGCTGCTGGAACCAATGAGGGGTGTGGTGTGAGAGGGGCTTTAGGGAGCATCCAAGTAGGACCGAAGGCACCAGACCTCTCGAGACGTCTTTCAATGAGACGGCGGTCAATCTGAATAATCAAGTCAATTAATTCCTCCAAAGTTTCGGGAACTCCAACTCTAGCCAATTCGTCCTTAAGGTTGTCATTAAGACCAATGCGGAGTTGGTGTCTTAAGGCTCGATCATTCCACATGGAGTCTGTCGTATATTTACGGAACTCGGCGATGTATTCCTCGGCAGGTCGTCGGCCTTGCCGTAGCCCCCTGAGTGCTGCTTCCGCTGAGGCTGTGCGCTGAGGATCGTCATAAAGCGTAGTCATCATCTGAAAGAAAGCTTGAGAATCCTGGAGCAAGGGACTATTCTGGTCAATCAAACGATGCCCCCAAGTCTGTGGTTCACCATCCAACAGTGAAATAACAATGCCAACCTTTGTTTGTTCAGTAGCATAAGTCCGAGGTTGGAGAGTGAACAGCAATTTACAATGGTGAATAAATGCTTGAAATTTGGCTCTGTCGCCTGAAAAGCGTTCAGGTAACGGAACTTTAGGTTCAGGGAAATGTCCATGAGCAACGACTCCAGGGAGTAAATCGGATGAACCCCGACTTGTTGATGGTCCAGGCTGCGAAGGGTCAGAGGTAGTGGCACCACTCTGGATCTGAGATTGGATCTGAAGATAGCCACCTTGCAGATCCCGGACAGCTTGGGTTAATGTGGAGATTTGAGTGACTAGGACATCAAAAGGAGAGGATTCCTCCGTAGGTTCCATGCTGGCGAAGTGATACTGTCAGGGTACTCACTGTTAGTTGGAACTTTTAGACGAAGAGAAGCCTCTCCTACACCTCCCACAATGAAGCAGACTCTGAGGGTTGGAACAGGACTGGTCACGTGGAGGAGTGGTAGAAGTGCTGAAACAGGAACACTTCCAGAAATCGAGGTACAGAATCGTCAGGCAAGGCAGAGTCAGGAACAGGCCGAGGTCAGAAGGCAGGCAGCGTAGAATCAATAACCGGAGACAGGCAGAAGTCAGCAGAGGATATTAGAAGCAGGAAATCCGAATAACAGGCAGGGGTCAAACACGAAATATCAGGCAGTAATAAGGCTTAGCGTCACACTAGTAGGCAATGATCACTTCGCAAGGAAGTGCAGGCCTCGGCGTCCTTTTAAGCGCATTGCGCATGCGCCGAAACCGACGCGCACGCGCCGCGACGGACGCACGCACGCACAAACGGCTCCAGCGCGACCACAGCGGGGACGACCGCGGCTGCCAGGTCCTAGTGCCTTACACTCACTAACATTCCTGATCCTAGCTGCCACTTCTAGAGTGACCTATAACAAATTCTGACCTGACACTTGCTTCTCCTATAATGAGGTCTATCTCCACCTCAGGCCCTAGCAGTAACACCCTACTTACTCCAGCTAGTGTTTGCACTTGAAAGAGGCAAAGCACACGTGGGCATCCCTTTTTATTACCTCAGAGGACTACTCCCTCTCCCCTCTGGGAAAAAGAACACATCCTAGCTGGCAGAGCCGGGCCAGACCATTCAAGAGCCTTCGGCAACTTTGCCGGCCTGGCGCCGGTTGAATGTGCGCATGCGCGAACTGGTACTTTTGAGCGTGTGCGCAAGTTGCACAGCAAGATGCTAGCTGGCCAACCCAATACCTGGGGCTTAGAAAAACCTTACCCTCCTTCATTTATGTATGTAAGTCCTGATCTTACCATGTTAATTTGCACATGTGACCTAACTGTGACCTAACATGTATGTGTGTCCTTGATTTGTTTGTGTGCACCGCAAATCGTATGACCCCGGGTTGCAGACTTTAGTACTTAAAATGGCAATTTTCTATTTGGGATTACCTAATGGCAAGTCCTATTAAACAAGTATATTTTATGAAAATAGTTTGATAACCATATGAACTCTTTTATGCAATATATTTTTATATTGTTTGGGGGTATAATTTTCCTTTAATATTAACTGAAAAAATAAGTTAAGTGGCCACTAGGGGCAATATTTTAACAGAAGATGTTTGTGAATATTTATTTCATCAACGAAGTAATCATATGAGCTCAAATATGTTTTTTAATCATTTTTTAAGAAAATACAGTAAATGGAAAGGAAAGTTATTCATAGGGCATATTTTTCTATGTATCCAGCAGCTAATGCTGCTATTGTAAAAAAAGATCAACTAAACTATAGTGGATGTTTAAAACATCTCTTTCACAAATAATTATTTTTTTTCAAATTTCTTTAAAACTCGAGTTGATCAATCTGGTCACTGTCTTGATTTCACCAGATCGGTCAGCAGTATGAGTCAGCAGCAACAAGGCACTTGCAGACAACATGGTTGAGTTGTTTACATTAGTTTTTAGTGTCAGTATCACTTTAATTATTAATGCTTTTATTTTCATAAACCTACTTCTAGAAAGATTTTCAGAAACACCCATGTCCCAAAGAACTGAAACATAACATTCATTACACTTACCCATTTCTTTCACCTGCAGGTCATTGGTTTGCTAAACTATTTTAGGACTTCTATATTACACATTCTATAACCTGCCAAACATTATATACCTATTATTTCAAACTTTTATTATGTTATGAGTAGGAACAACAGAGATTATGTTCATAGAAAACCAGTTAATAGATATGTTTACAGAAAGGTTTCCAAATGCCTTGCTTTATCAGGGATTATTAACTGTGTTATGGATTCAAGGTAAGCTGTATATTAAATGATTTTTGTGATTGGTCTTTGGGATTTTCAATATAAATTTTTAATTTCAGGAAGATTGCTTACAATACAGCCTGCAGCTATTGGAAGCATTTACTTCACATCAGCTAAAACGTTATGAATGAACTGCAAAAATAACTGTGCTATATCACATTAAGCTAGGAAATTTGAAGCACTGCACGTGTCACTGTAAATATCTGTGGTTCTCTTGGTTTACCACTAAGTGTGTGCAATGGAATGTATGGACATCAAAAGGATCAGTAAATAGTCCTTTCGTTTTGTTTATTTTATTTTTTGTTGTATTTTATTTGCCTGGGACACAGAAAGACTTTGTTACATTGTCAGTTTAATACGTCATCATTAGTAATGGCCAATCTGAAAAAAAATTTGCAAAACGGCAAAAAATTTGCGAAATGCATTGGTCTATGGGTTGTCAAAATAATTTTGATGCACGACAAATTTGACGAGAGCGAAAATTTGTGTACGCAAAACTGGAGTATTTTGTCCAAATAAGGTCAATGGGCGTCCGAATAATTATGATGCACGCCAATTTTTATGCGTGTGCCAATTTTGACGCATAACAAATTCTTTTTGATGCAGTGAATTTTTCAATGATGAATTCTCGCCGCAGTTTCGTGAAAACATACACCAGCAATGAAACATGGAAATTTCCCGCTAATCCATACCTGGCGAATTTATTCGCCCATCACTAGCCATTATTTCTAAATGATGCTTTCTAGGCTTTTTTCTGCACAGTGCATTTTATACTGAGACGAGCACAAACTGTAACTAAATCTTCAGTTTTTTATGTAAAAATATCTGGAAAAGATATCAGGATAAATTTCCAATAAGCTTACCCTGGGCGTCACTTGCACCTGGGTAATACAAATGACCCCTATAATTTTTTAATAAGGAACTATCAATTCAAAGTTCTTATATAAATATCACTTTCCTGGTTTTAATTTAACTTAAATACAGGCAAGCTAGTTGCATGCTATACACTGACAAGCCTTCTAAACAAATTCAGGAATGTCCTGTTAGTAACAGAGGATGCTATTCCTTCTTTTGAAACTCCATATGCAACCTGCTGCAACTTGCACTATGCTCCAGAGAATCAACTATCTTCTCCGTTCCCTCATCTTTATCCATTTTCTCTCGGTTTCACATTTTTGGAAAGCATTAGTTCTTTATACAGGTATAGGACCTGTTATCCAGAATGCTCAGGACCTGGGTTTTTCTGGATAATGGATATTTCTTTCATTTGGATCTCCATACCTTAAGTCTACTATAAAATCATGTAAACATTAAATAAACCCAATAGGCTGGTTTTGCTTCCAATAAGGATTAATTATATTTTATATAGGATCAAGTACAAGCTACTGTTTTATTATTAAATAGAAAAAGGAATAATTTTTTAAAAATTTGGATTATTTGGATAAAATAGAGTCTATGGGAGATGGCCTTTTCACATATGCGAGCTTTCAGAATAGCAGGTTTCCGGATAACTGATACTATACCTGTATTAACTATAAATTAACAACTTTAAGCACATACCTATTGAAAAAACAAATAGATCTGATCAACACACTTAGGGGCAGATTTATCAAAGGTCGAGGTGAAGTTTCTAATTGAAAAACTTTGAATTTCGAGCTATTTTTTGTCTACTACGACTAGGGAATAGTCAAACTTCGATTCGATTTGAAAAAAATTTGAAATTCGAAGGTCGAATTTTTTTGAAGTACTGTCTCTTTGAAACTTTGACTGTGACCATTCGCCACCTAAAAGCTGGAGAAGTGCTGTTTTAGCCTATGGGGGACCTCCTAGAACCTATATGGAGGCAATTGGGGGAGTTTGGGAGATCGAAGGTCGAAAAAAATAAAAAAACTTTGAATCGAAGTAGACTGGAGTACGATCGAAGTATGATCGTACAATTCGAAGAAGGCCGAATTCGGCCCACTTCGGCCCACTTCGACCCCAAAAAACTTTGACCACCATTCGGTTGGTCTTTTGAATTCGAAGTTCGAAGTTGTTTTAACTTCGACCTTCAACCTTAGGTAAATATGCCCCTAACTCTAACTATTCTTTAAAATGTAAATTGACTTTTAAAACCACATTTACTGTAACAGATTATGGAGTGTTTCATAACAATGTAAAATGGAAACAATGCCTTCTTTTCCAGCTTTATATGTCCATAAAAGGTATTGCCCATGTAACTGTCACTAAGACAAGCATAAGGAATATGATCATTTAAAAAAGATGTAAATTTAAAATTGCTATCAAAACTAAAATGGGCCACTTTGTAATGCTGGTCTATATTTTTGAAGATGTAAAAACACAAAGTGAAACATGCAAGATGGGGCAAACCAAAAATGCTAAAATCAGGTACCTTTCAAAGCAGGATGTCTAATAAATGCAATGAAGTAAAAATATGCAGCCAGCAGGCATACATTCAGAAAATAAAAAAAACGTAAACTCTGCATTCAGTAAAGACTAGAAAAGACTAGTCATTGGGGAAAATGACACAAAATTGTTATTTCATACAAATCTGATTTGATAAAGTGTGCCAAAAAACACAACTATGGGGTAAAAACTGAAAGCAATTATTAATATACCTCTAAGGGGCCCCTTTACTAACATTTAAATTTTGTTTTTTGTTTCCCTATTTTAAAAAAAAAAGCTCTAACAATTTGAGATTTATTTAATGTAAAAATCCTGAAAACCACTAATACAAAACTATAGAAGTCTGCACTGATCCTATTGGATTGTTTTAATTCAATTTAGACTTTTAGAGGTTTTTGGATATTTTTTTTCGCTAGATATTGTCAGAATGTGTTTTCCTATTTTTTAGCACATTATTTTCTGTTCATATTTTTTTTATTCGGATCTTTGTTATTCAGACCTCTAAAACCACTAAAATCCAACCTTTGATAAATAGACCTCCATAGCTCCATGTCATGAAGGTTTAATAATTTGTGCAAACAATGCAAAAATATATACCTATATTTTGGGAAACTCATTCAGCCAGCATTACTATTAATGAAAATTTACAAGAAATTGAAACATTTCTGAGAAGGTATACATACAGCAAACTAAGGGGCACATTTACTATTGGTCGAATATCGAGGGTTAATTAACCCTCGATATTCGACCCTCGAAGTAAAATCCTTCGACTTCGAATATCAAAGTCGAAGAATTTACCGCAAATGCTTCGAGCGAACGATCGAAGGAAAATCGTTCAACGGATTTTAATCCATCGATCGAAGGATTTTCCTTCAATCAAAAAAAGCTTAGAAAGCTTATGGGGACCTTCCCCATAGGCTAACATTGATGCTCGGTAGGTTTTAGGTGGCGAAGTAAGTGGTCAAAGTTTTTTTTAAAGATACAGTACTTCGACTATCGAATGGTCAAATAGTCAAACGATTTTTAGTTTGAATCGTTTGATTCAAAGTCGTAGTCGAAGGTCGAAGTAGCCAATTCGATGGTCGAAGTAGCCAAAAAAATACTTCCAAATTCGAAGTGTTTTTCAATCTAATCCTTCACTCGAGCTAAGTAAATGTGCCCCTAACTGCCAGCATAACATTCAGTGTAACATATCATTTCCCAAAGGCAAAAGTTCAATTCCTCTTTTTAAAGATGGAAAAGATCTTTGTCTAAGACAGTTAGAAATAAAATAAAAGGTTTGGCAGAACTGTAAAAAAAAAAACCTTAGCACGCAGTTTCACAAAGCAGAACCATTGTATAAAATATAAAGGTCTTGCTAAGGTTGCTTCAAAAGGTGACTGCCTAGGGCGAATGACAAAAGTCTTTACCATTAATACATTAAGTTAAACGTTAAAATAATGATATATCTTTGTGAAATGATTCCATGTGTTTCATTAGTCTACGCTCTTAGATTTAAAAAATAACGACCTTGTTTGGGAATTCTATATACAGGTATATAAAAAAAGTTAAATTAGGATCAAATAGGCCCTTCATTTTTTGCTCTGTGGTGAGGGAATTATGCAGCAAACAGTGGTGGAAGTGAATGGTGTGAACAGGTAGCCACTCTTGAAGGAACAGAGGAGTTGGCAAGGGCTTAACTACAAATTCTTGCCTAGTTTGTCAAAGTTCTTTCTAGGGGGGTAATGTAATATTACCTGCAGGATGGCAAGGATGCCCGCCACCTTACCTGCGGGGACGCCTGCCATCCACTTGCCACTCTTCTGGGTTTGCTCTCTGGTTCCGCTTGCGGGACATCATTACATGCAGCCAATTGTTCATTACCCAACGTAGGTCTATTTTGCATAGTTTCTGGGTGTGCTCCAAGTCTGGTTTGTCTGGTCTCTGAACTTACCTGTCCCTGACCTTTCCTAGTTTGCTGCCTGTCTCGACCCTTGCCTATTTCAGACCATTCCTTTGTATCCTGATTCTGTACTGCATTACTGTTGGTTTTGACCTTGGCATGTGACCTCCACTATATCTCTGACTCCTGATTCTGTACTTCACTGCCTGATTGGTATCGACCTTCGGCCTGACCCTTGACTACACTCCCTGTTTCCTGTCCTTCCTCTGTACATTACAGTTCCTTTGTCTGTCCAGAACTCTCCCCTTGGTCCTCTCACTTTAAAACCTGGCAGCATCTGAGTAGTGGAGAGCTCATCCCAAAGTAAAAGGCGATTGTTATAGGCAGAAGCATGAGCTGAGATTGGGACCTTAGTGTTAGTTCTGGGTTTTGGGATACCATACGTTACAAATATGAACCTTGAGTACAGAATTGCCCATCTTCAAAACACGTTCCCTACATTTCTGAAAGTCTGGATCCTCGAGGAATTGATCCCACAGACACATATGTAACTTAACAATTCACCTATATCCTCAAGTTGTTATGAATAGCATATTATATGGTCACATGGTTTCTTTTGATTTTTTTACTTATTTTTTCACATTACATTATTACATGTCATATTCCATTACTTTTCAAATGTATACATTATTAGTTAAACTAAATTTTGTAATTCAACTAGAATGTCATGTAAAAACATGACAAAATATTTTCTCAGCATTAGTCTGGCATTTATTCTGAATTCTGGAAAATGTAATCAATTGGATAGATATACTGTAAGTGGTCATTTACCATATTAAAGGCATCGTGCAGAGTATAAAAAATGGGTACAAGTCACTATGTTTTCAAACTTTTTACAATGCCCAAAAATTAGCTATAACACCAGTGTGGATTCTATTTCTATTGAACTTTCTTGACTAATGTATTTCTTATTTATTCTGCAAACTCATTTACATATCAATGATAGAAACACTTTGCTACATTATGGCAGCTCTGAGCCCAAAGCTGTTTCCATAAAGAAGAAGCTTTTGGTTTCTGAGAAGCCAACTTTAGATTATAGAGAGATAGAGCATGTGGGTTGTACATTTGTTAGCCGCAAATACAAACTGGCAGCCGTTTTAGTAAAGTGAGAGTTTTATGACTGAGAAATGAATACATAGTTCATACTTTGAAGTGAGCTTGACATGATAATTAAGAGACAGATTTCTTCATTGGCTTTGTTTTTAACAGTCCTCACTCAGCTGATTAGCTACTGATATTTAATCAGCTATAGGGTTTTATCCTTCACAGCACATTAACATCACCAGCTCTCTAAATTACATTTGCTAATACTTTGTGGCCTTTCATCAAGAAATTGTCCTCCAGCCTCAGCAGATTGACCTGAGCACTGAATGAAAGCATTCTTAAAAATATTGATTGATGATTTTTGAATTCTAGCAGTATGGCAGGTACTGATTTATAAACCTATATATATACCTATCCATACACTGCCCTAATACTGACTAACACTATACACTATATACAGTAAATTAAACACCCAGAAAGAATTATTCAAAAACCTTGAGTTCACAATGAGATCTTTGCAATATTAGCTATGATATATAAATATATATCTTGGCAACTACATAACTGTTTGAAAACCACAGACATTACTTTGCCTTTATTATATCTTGGAACGCATGAAATTACTTTTTTCTAAAGGGCTAGAACTGTTCATGACAACCCATTTGTTTCTATTGGAAATAACTCTTCATCTGCATCAAAGCAGCCTACTACTTTTCTATATTAATAGGTTACATACAGTAGTTATCCAAAATAGTGAAACTCAGGACCCTTCCCTCTTTTATTGTACTCAAAATACTGATATTACAAACATGAATTACTCTATATAATTTAAACAAATTATGTTATACATAGCAAATATAAGATCGTAATGAGGCCCTGCTCTGGAATTATGCCAGTTTAATTTGTGTAGAGTGCTTGGTTTCTAGTTTGGCAGAAGCTAGTGAGGGTTCTGAGAGAGATAAATGGAGAAAATATCCAGGAACATACCATGTGTAGACATGTAAAGAAACTTTTAAAGAGAAAGTCTTTAATGTCTTTGTAGTTCAATCACACTCTCCTATTGCAGAACATCTCCCAACCTTTTGCAGAACATTGCCCATAACTGCACACATTCACAGGCACCCCTCTTGGGCCCTGGCTGGCTCTATCTGGATCAGTCTTTCCACTTAAACCCTGGCTGGCAGGATTCGCGCTAGGAAAACTATGCCCATTCACTCCTAGTTGGGGCCATAGCTGCCCATGCTAGTTACCTTTCTAACTTACTCTTCCTAAAGTGTACTATTAGACCACTAGGCCTCTCACTATCTAGGCCCAGTAGCTCTTCCTGGAGATTACTTTACTGCTGCAGCCCCTCTGCTCATCTTGCTTCCCATGATGCATTTCTAAAATCCCTTTCTGAAACCTTCCCTCTTATAACTTCTTCTTCTCCACCCACTTGGGCCTTTCCCTTACAATTGTTATACTCTAGGTCCCCCTAGGGGCCAACCTAAATATATGTTTTAACCATTACTAAAACATTTATATTAAACCATTAACATTTTACCCTATTACATCTCACCCTCCTGAAAACCAGACACGTCCTTGTGTCTGCCAATTAAACTATTGCTCTATACCTTCACCTGCTGATTCATAGCAAGTACTTTGGGCTGTTATCAGTTAACCTGAACTTAGGGGCCAACTCAGATATATAATTCACATTGCAGTGCTGATGACTAATTTATTAAAATTCACATCCAATGGCAGGATAGAAACCAACCCATTATGCATCAGAATTGTACCCTCATCATAGATGAGTGATCTCACTTTCTGTTAATGTTTTCATGGTTTTCAGTGACCCCTACGCTTAGCTTCTCAACAGCAGCCAAGAGCACACTGTGCAGTGTCACTGATGGCTTTACAAGATCAGAATGAATAGCTGCTGAAGCCAACGTTGAAGTTCTAGATCATTTCTATTATAGAGATTAGTACAGGTAAAGGTCCCTTATCTGATAACCCTTTGTCCAGAAAGATCCAAATTACAGGAAGATCATTTTCAATAGAGTCCATATAAATAATTATATTACCCATTTTTCTGTTATAATAAAACAGTATTTGTACTTGATGATAATTAAGATGCATAAATCCATATTGGTGGCAAAGCAATCTTATAAGGTATATTTCATGTTTGAATGTATTTTAGTAGACTCATAGTATGAAGATCCAAATTTCAAATAAACCCCTTATCTGAAAAACCCCGGGTCCTAAGCATTCCAGATAATCGATCCCATACCTATATAGAATTTTTATTTTCTTTTTTTTAAGCTTTACGTCTCCTTTATTGACAACCCATAAAGTAGTTCTGAGCAGTAAGAGACAATTGTTTGTAAATATTTTGGAGCGCCGTTTCCCAAATTTTGGAGTAGCAAAACGGGTCAGATTGGCTCATCACTAGTGGTTAAAAGCATAAAGATGGGGGGTTAGATAGTAGAGCTATCACTATGGGGCCGATTCATCAAGAGTCAAATATCGAGGGTTAATTAACCCTCGATATTCGACTGGGAACTAAAATCGTTCGACTTCGAATATCGAAGTCGAACGATTTTGCGCAAATCCTGCGATCGATCGATCGAAGGCTTTTTGGATTTTAATCCAACGATCGAAGGAAAATCCTTCGATCAAAAAATCACAGGCAAGCCTATGGGGACCTTCCCCATAGGCTAACATTGACTTCGGTAGGTTTTATCTACCGAAGTAGGTGGTCGAAGTATTTTTTAAAGAGACAGTACTTCGATTATCGAATGGTCGAATAGTCGAACGATTTTTACTTCGGATCGTTCGAATCGTTCGAATTCGATGGTCGAAGTACCCAAAAAATACTTCGAAATTCGAAGTTTTTTTCATTCAAATCCTTCACTCGAGCTTCATGAATCGGCCCCTAAATGTTATGTTTAAGCACAACAGTGTTTATATTTAATTAAAAGTATTTAATTAATGTGCATTCTTATCAAATAAACTATGTGTGTATATTAATTTCATGCATTCTTATTTCATGTGACTGCCTTCAAGACACCTGGAAGCACCCGAGCAGTTTTAAAGCTAGGTATACTGCTAGGTTAACATATTCCTCCTAAATGTCAGCAGTAATCCTCTGCAGGATTACTAGTAATTACAGGGTTCTGGAGACATCTCATACAGGTTTTAAGATACTCCCAGGTTTGGGATAATTTCAGGCTGCATTTATTTATATATATGAAGTATACTATATGTAGAAAAATAAACATAAAAATAATGCAAATATGCAGTTAATATGGTTAGCAAGCAGTGTTCACTTTGTTTGTCAGTCTACTATGGTATACTATGAACTTGAGAAAACAGATTTAAACTATGTGCCTTCCTCGTGTCAAACAAGGGGCGAAGTAGTCAGTACTACTGGTTCAAGTGGCAAGTGTTTCAGGTAGGAACAATGCATAAAAAGGAAGAGACTAAAGTTCAGAGAAGATGCAAAATTAGGTATAAAAGGTCAACAGATAGATGCAAAATTACCTAGCCTATAGACCATGTGCATTCCATTAATGGGTTTAATTTTTCCAAGAATAAAATTCATCTTAATTTAATTATTTGTATTATTCCACAATATTATTTAGAACTGCACCAGTAGAATACCGATATGATGATTATGAAGGATGCAGTGGTCAGTCAGACATCTATGGGTGTTTTTTTTAGTAGTAAATGCTCCCAAATTTAAGAAATTCACCATTATTTGCAAGATCCTTGTTGTAGAAAACATGCAGTCAGCTCTGCTGTTTTACATACATCTGGTTTGGCTGCCATGCCACATTTCATTGCATAGTGATTGTTTCTTTTGTGCAAATTGTGGCCTTGTTGCATATTTAACTTCGATTTCCACAAAAATGTATCTTTATAATAGATACTTCTTCACATGGTATACATTGAAACTGACTTTCAAGGGGCTATTTACTAAAATCCAAATTTATCTCATA
Organism: Xenopus laevis; assembly: GCF_017654675.1. Classification (NCBI taxonomy): domain Eukaryota; kingdom Metazoa; phylum Chordata; class Amphibia; order Anura; family Pipidae; genus Xenopus; species Xenopus laevis. The sequence continues at coordinate 49,792,461 of NC_054375.1, read as the reverse complement.
TTTTATTTAAAGAAAAACATGACAAAACTCCCATGCTCCATTTGAACTTATTTATTAGTAAAATAACCTGAACTCAATAAAATCAAGCAAAAACCCGAAATGCTCAATTTTTTCATTTTTTTTCCCCAAATAGAGTTTTTGCCTGTAAACCATGAAAAAGTTGGATTTTTGGCCCAGCACAGACCACTATAACTTCTAATTAACATAGCTCTCATGTCAGATTTTCGGATTCATGCTTTTTTGCAGCCTCGAGGTACTGTATAATAAATCTTTTTTTTTTCCCCAAAAAATCCTAACCAGATAAATTCAAAGTTTAGTAAATAACCCCTCAGTGTTTATAAATGAACACATTTTAGTAGTAGACAATCCATCTATCTCAGGAAGCCAAACAGTGCAATAGATAGAGTATTTAATGATGAATAATACAAAAAAGTATAAGATATTATTTTTAAAATGCAAATACAAGTTTATTTCTATCCTGAGCATATAATCATTTTCTCTTTCAAGCAGAAGCCCTAGACCTGCTTTGCCTTCTGCACACCCCTAAGTGCATATGATTTGGGCATGGGTGTAAACAAGGTTTATTAGGAGCCGTAAGTAACATAATATATTTCTAGAAATGTGGCATGAAAGAATGCCAGAAAGAACAGGCTAATAAAACTTTTGGGGGAATGTAATTAAAGTCATAAATAGTAACTGCATAAATAAGAGCATGTAATATCTAGTATAGGTAATTCTAAAAACAACTGGACTTGCTGAGTAATAATGGAAGACGTTTTACTATTCATCCAAGCAGCTTCTTCAGTTCAGCTGAAGAAGCTGCTCGGATGAGTAGTGAAACTTCTTTAATGATTACTCAACAAGTCCAGTTGTTGTTAGAATTACATATACTAGATATACCATGACCTGGATGAATGAAAATCTTCATAGTCAAGAGCATGTCATATTTTTCATTAGATTGACAAACTTTAATTTAATTGTGGCTGAAAGTGGCATATTTTTGTGGCATTTTCTAGTAAGAATCTTTGCATATGTTACATATATGCACAGACAGTACAAATTGCTGATTTTTTATTGCTGACTTTTATTACATTCCCAATTTTGTATCTGTGTATATGAATTTACAGCATTTTTTATTTCCCTGACCTTGTGTGGATTGCCTCCAGATAATCCATTCCTAAAACATAAACGATCAGGTGTGTGCGAATAAGATAAGAACTTTGATTGGAAGCTCCAAGGGCACAAGGATGAACCATGTATAATCTCTGTAAAGAGAAATATGCTGGTGTGGTGTAAAAGTAAGAATTACAATAATAATGCAGGTATGGGACCTGTTATCCAGAATGCTTGCGACCTGGGGTTTTCCAGATAGCAGATCTTTCCAGTATATGGATCTTCTTATCTTAAGTGTACTAGAAAATCATGTAAGCATTAATTAAACCCAAAAGTCTGGTTTTGCTTCCAATTAAAATTAATTATATCTTAGTTGGAATCAAGTACAAGGTACTGTTATATTATTAAAGAAAAAAATTGGATTAGTTGGATAAAATGGAGTCTATCGGAGCCGGCCTTTCCGTAATTTGTAGTTTTCTGGATAATGGCTTTCAGGATAACAAAGCCTATGACTAAGGGGCCGATTCACTATGGGTCGAATATCGAAGGTTAATTAACCCTCGATATTCGACTAGGAATTAAAATCCTTCGACTTCGAATATCGAAGTCGAAGGATTTAGCGCAGATAGTTTGATCGAACGATCGAAGGATAATTCCTTCGATCGAACGATAAAATCCTTCGAATCGAACGATTTGAAGGATTTTAATCCAACGATCGAAAGAATATCCTTCGATCAAAAAAAGTTAGGCAAGCCTATGGGGACCTTCCCCATAGGCTAACATTGACTTCGGTAGCTTTTAGATGGCGACCTAGGGGCTCGAAGTTTTTTTTAAAGAGACAGTACTTCGACTATCAAATGGTCGAATAGTCGAACGATTTTTACTTCGAATCCTTCGATAGTCGTAGTCGAAGGTCGAAGTAGCCCATTCGATGGTCGAAGTAGCCCAAAAAAACCTTCGAAATTCGAAGTTTTTTAACTTCGAATCCTTCACTCGAAGTTAGTGAATCGGCCCCTAAGTGTTCTAGAGACACGAAACACGTCAGGCAAGAGATGTTTGTACAATAAAGGTTTCTATTTGTATTCATCTTTTGGCCTGATCTATTCATGGCATACCAGAGTGCCTTGAACCAACCTTTGTATGTCTTCTTCCGGATAACAGATTCCATATCTGTAAAAGTATCCACTGGATTAATGATTATTTGCTGAAGCTATATATGATTGTGTTTTGATCTATTAAAACAATAATTTTCCAAATTATTTGGCCCACTTATTAATAGGTATTTTACCTACTATGAATCACTAAAATTCACAACTAATTCAAATTTACCATAATGCTTCTCTCATCTATGGAATGCTTTTAGTTTCAGTAGGTTTGAATATACATTGCTATTGTAGCACAGAGTGAAAAAAAGCATTTTAATTTAGCTATAAATTTGAAAGGTTCCAGCCAAATTCAGTGAACAATGAATTGCAATTGCATAGACTTCCAATTATTTCTCACCCTACCTACTGTGGGATAAGGGCAAATTTATGAAGCAATCATTATTTTGTTCTGAAGTTTAATAGCATGCCACAGAATGAGAATTGTATTTGGCTACCTCTAGATTGTTGTTAGCAAGCCTTTGTTCTGAGACAGCTGAGTAAGGCTATTGTATTGCTGGTACTATACATATCACGCAGATAATGTGATAGCAGATTATCTAAATTCAAATTTTGTCTATTACAGTATTTATTTTTCATGCAAATGAGACCTCTTTCTATTGTGCAAGCAGTCGGTGATAGGTGAAGAAATAAAACTGATCAAGGGATAGCTGTAAACCAACAGCTGAGGCTCCTAAATCCCTTCCTAATGCTTTGATGTCCTCTATCAATATTAGAACATTTCAGATTGACCTTTCAGAAGCAAGACATGACTATTTTAGATGGAAAAACACTTTAACAGGGGAGCTGGAATATTGCAGACACTTGATTGTTTGTTCCAAGAGAAGGGTTTAATGAACATCATTTCTTTAATTTAAGGGAAACAATCATCTAGGATTTCTAATATTTAAAGAGTCTTATAAAGTGTATATCATGTTCTGATACCCCTTGGGGCTTTTTATTTCATATCAACTATCCAGAATTCATGCAAGTTTTGATTTTGTAATGCTGTGCCTAAAATCTACTGAAACATCAATGAACAGAACACAATTGTTTTGGCATTAACATGGATTTAGGATGGGTCAGTTATAAACTGCACAAGGATTTGCTTTGATATTGCAGAAGAAATGAAAAACAATCAAAAATTAAAATCTGTTTACTTTAACAATACTCTGGGGACAATGGCATTGCTGCATTTTAAGATCTTCCTGTATAATGGTCCTCTGGAAATAACATCAACTGAGGTTAGTAAGGTGGACAGAGGTTAGGGAGGTTTCACAGTTAATTAAGATGACAGGATTAACATTTCAGAATTAAAATTTGGCCACACCCTATATATAGCCAAAATAAATCCACACCCTTAGGGGCAAATTGACTAAAGGGCGAAGTGATTACACTGGCGAAAATTCGTCAGCGTGACGTAATTTCGGTACTTCGCCTGTTTACTAATGGTCGCTGGCGTAACTTCACTAGCGAAGGAGATAGACTCTAGCGGAATTTGCGTTCTGGCGATTGGAGGTAACTACACAAATTTACTAAGATGAGGATTTTACTGAACATTACCTCTTGCGCCAGACTTACCTTTGCCACCTCAGACCAGGTGAAGTGCAATAGAGTAGATAGGACTTCCCAAAAAACACTGGCGTCTTTTACTTTTTTCAGGGTGATAGGCTGCAAAAGAGCATTTTTTGGGGGTAACCGGCTTCCCCCCTACATTTCCTAACATATGGCACATAAACTATACACTGGGCTCATGATTAGGGCAATATAACAACTCTATTTCCTTTTATTAAGGTTTCCCGGGCTTGTGTAGTATAATGTATTTGCTGCAACATATACGTCCATTGTACTTTAACTTCCCGCCGTATGCAAACTAGGCAACACTAGTGCAACTTCGCTTCGCTTGGCGCAGTAACGATAGCGCAACTTAGCCAGCGTTCAGCGCCCTGGACGCAACTTCATATTTAGTGAATCAGCGTTGTCCTAGCGAATCTACGCCTGGCAAAGTGCTGTGAGCGAAGCCGTCGCTGCAGATTTTCGGAGGTTAGTAAATTTGCCCCTTAGGCTGACTTTACAGCTCTAAACAAATGAAGATTGCGATTTTTTTTAAAACCTAAGATAATTATTGCAATTTTTTGAAAACTTTAAATATGCACATTAGGATTCAGATTCAGTTCAGCATTGAGATTACTCTTTTGTGGAGGATTTGGTATTTAGCCGAATCTAGAAATGCCATAGGAAAAAGTCAGAGCTGCAAGGCCTTTTATGACCTTTTAGGATTGAGTAGAAAGCAGGAAACGGGGCAGTCACCACACAACATCCAAGAAATGAGGTACCGGGATGTTTAGACAAAGGCTTAACCTAGATGTCAGGCACATGGCAGAGCAGGCAACAGACAACTGCATTCATGCACAGGCCAACGAGTCAGTACCCATTAACTTCAGACAAGTAAGAACTTCTTTTAGGTATCAGTTACAAAGAGACTTGAGTATTTATAGATGTTTCGGTTTCAAGTCACTAGGATGCAGTGCCAACAGCATTATGACACCCTGGTCCAAAATGACAGACTGATGATGCTGACACTATGATAACACCATGACCAGATGTACACCTTCATCATCCTGAAGAGTACCCCAACAAACTGTCCATCAAGTTCAACCTGTCTGTGTGATCCATGATTTGTGGTGAAGAATTTCTTTGAATTGAATTGAAAAAAAGTGATTAACCACATACTATGATCTATTTTACATCTTCCATTTGCATGTGGTACCTGAATCAGTCAAGGCAAAAATCACTATCTATAAGAACTATTGGTTAAATTGTGTAAGGTATAATCTATCACCAATCTATTAACTGTTTGCAAAGAGAGGCAGCATTATCCAATAAGCAATGTTGTGGAAAATGCACATGGTAGCACTCATCTTTGATGTGCACCCATCCCTACTTTTAACTATTATATTTCACCACAAGGTCACATCTTTATTCATGTTATTGATTGCTCTCACTGAAATGATTGAATTTATATGACCTAAGAGTATTTGTCTCTTGCCGCTCTTGCATTAAGCAGTTGTTCTTGTTTTTTGTTAAGAGAAGAAAAAAGTGCAGTTAAAAGCAATGTTTTTAAGTAAAAGTTGCTTACTATGCTTTACTATGCTTTACTATGCTTTACTACACAGACTATACCTCATTCACACCTGAGTAAAAAACGAATGCTCTTGTGGCTGAATGGAGGCAAATTTCACCAACACTGTTCCAAAATCTCATGCAAATCCTGTCCAGAGGGCAGACAAAAACCAGTTATAGCAGTAAAAGAAGTAACACCTTCATATTAACATCCTTACTTTTGACCATGTACTACATTAGCAGAACACATTCCCTACTGCAATTTCTTCCCTCACTTATATGTTTAGAGAGGATAAATAGCAAGGGTATGCGTCACTAATGACTCAACCTTTTCGTTTGGAATGGGGAAATTAAAATGTGAAAGGAACCCTACCTGGAAACACCACCCACTATAAGGAATTTGAGCTGGTTGATGGTTCCCCTGATATTTAACACACCTTGGGTGGAATTTAAGAACTGGGATGCTCAACCCAAATATTGGAATGTGGAGCAGTTTTTATATGGCATACTGCACCATGCACTTTTCCATCAACAACTTCAAGACATCCCTCAGAGATAAAGCTTGCTGCTACATTAGGAGTTATTCCCAGTTGGCTTTTAGCTCTTTGTTTGTTACTTAGACTTACTGTACATTAAGTGCCTTTCTTTCATGCTGTGTAATGTTCTGTAATTCAATTGTGTTCTGTTATATGGATGTATGAGAGAGAGAAGAATGTATTTTTCTTTCAGAAATTATACATTGCCAGGGTAATGTATTGTATCTCAAATTAAAATGTTGAAAGAAAGAAAGAAAGAAAGAAAGAAAGAAAGAAAGAAAGAAAGAAAGAAGACTAGAGATTACAACTTTTTAAATGGTATTACTTTAAAAAGCATTCAAAAAAGTTAGCAAATCACAGAGCAAGCTTTGATAAAGTTATGTCAATAAATTCTACTTTTCGAGCAAGCAATGGCACTTGGATCTTTCCTGTATCTATGAAGTATCTTTGCTTGTATGTAGCCTGCATTTTTATTTCCGAAGGACAAGTCATAGGCGCAGAGAGGGATGTATTTTTCCTTTTAGAAATTATACATTTCCAGGGTAATGTATTGTATCTCAAATTAAAATATTTATAGAAAGAAAGAAAGTAAGAAAGAAAAAAAGAAAGAAAGAAAGAAAGAAAGAAAGAGAAAAAGAAAGAAAGAAAGAAAGAAAGAAAGAAAGAAAGAAAGAAAGAAAGAAAGAAAGAAAGAAAGAAAGAAAGAAAGAAAGAAAGAGAAAAAGAAAGAAAGAGAAAAAGAAAGAAAGAAAGAAAGAAAGAAAAAGAAAGAAAGAAAGAAAGAAAGAAAGAGAAAAAGAAAGAAAGAGAAAAAGAAAGAAAGAGAAAAAGAAAGAAAGAAAGAAAGAAAGAGAAAAAGAAAGAAAGAAAGAAAGAGAAAAAGAAAGAAAGAAAGAGAAAAAGAAAGAAAGAAAGAAAGAAAGAAAGAAAGAAAGAAAGAAAGAAAGAAAGAAAGAAAGAAAGAAAGAAAGAAAGAAAGAGACTAGAGATTACAACTTTTTAAATGGCTATACAGTATGTTAAAAAGCATTCAAAAAAGTTAGCAAATCACAGAGCGAGCTTTGATAAAGTTATGTCAATAAATTCTACTTTTTGAGCAAGGAATGGCACTTGGATCTTTCCTGTATCTATTTTTCCTAATGAAATGAAGCCAAGTTTTAAAAGATTTTGTTATTTGTATATTTTGGAGTCTTTTGCATTTTCTCTTAAATGCATATAAAGCATTACGTTTTACAGTTGCCGGAGGGACCGATTCAATTAATTAATACAGATAATATTGGACAGCTGCATATTGGTCCAGATCATGTTAAAACCACGGGAACTTCCAGTACCTTAACACTGCTAGGTTGCAGTCAATACAAATATATTGAATTTAAATTAAATGCAGTCAGTGCAATTTATTGTGTATTTTTTAGACGTTTCCTTATACTGTAACCTTAATTTCAATCCAATATCAGATTAGGACTTGGTAGCATATTAATTTGTTTGGATGAAAATGTCCTGGCGGAGACTACATCAGTACATGGAGGCTGTCCTTTGCAAATGGATCTGCACAGTGTCCAGATCAAGCAAGATCCACTTGATTAATTGAGGGTGAGGTTCCAACCTTGAACCTAAACCCCAACAACACCAATCTCTTTGGAGAGTGATCTGCATTTTGGCAATGCTGTGAGGGTGGGTAGTGGGAGGCACATAGTCCTCATTCAGATATGAAAATTAGGTAGCAGCAGAGGGCAAAGGCCCTAAGATAGGCAGTGAGGACAGGGGGCCTGCTTCTTCTGATGCTGTGTCTTACACCTTTTACCAGATTTAATTATATTATATCTTTCATACTTTCCTTCAGGTAACACATAACAGCCATATGATGAAAGTGGATAAAAATCATTAAAGTGGTCCCTTTAAACTCTTAATACATTTTAGCTTCAAGCAATGTGAAGTCCAGTACTGGGTTCAACTTCATGGACATCATAATATTCACATTATAATTTGTGCGCTGTTTGTGTTATGTTATAAAAGTCAAAATATTTGCACCATGTTTAGCAACCCACAACAGCCAACCTCTACATAGTATATATTTAACACTTTTTTAGAAGAAAAGATCTGTCTGGTTGTTATGGGTTAAGGTGTCCAAACACAATAAGATCCACTCATTCGGCAAGGTCGCCAAACGAGCGTATCTTAAACCATTATGCTCAATAAAGGCAGGGCAATATCGGATTACAATGAAGGAAATTGGCTCTGATGAAACGAGGACTGCATCACCAAGCCAATTTGTAAGGAGGGCTTCTCCCTTTAAAAAGACAGCATCCACGGGCAAAAACCCCGTTACCTTCCAAACGCCAGCCACAGGTATTCATCATATGAGAACTGCGTCAGGTTTCAACTGCAGACTTTATTAGCTGAGACACACCAGAGACTTCCCGTTCAGAGAACCAGTTGAACGCACTGTAATTTTCCTTCAAACACATCAACGGAACAATGCTCACTTCAAACCAGTTTACCTTGGGTAGGCACACACTTTTCCTGTTCCTTTTACTGTATATTCCCATAGAACTTGGTTCCCACCTAACTGTCTAGTGGTCCGGTATAGCCTACACCTGTATCCCTCCACTCTCCAATATTGGTCCGATACCTTCATGGTGATACCCCACCACTCTTCCCGATTAGGCCTTTGTACACAAATCCTGGTGCTCTTACTATCTAGCCAGAAGCTTCCACTGGTTCCCTAATTAACAGAGTATCTGTTGGGATCGAATTCCTCTTCCTCCTTGTCGGGGCCACCACTGCCCATGCTACATGCCCTCAATGACTCTAGTTAGTGCTCGCTCACTTAAGATCTTTACTATACTGACTTATTTTCCTATTCTAATGCCGTTGGTTCCTCACTCACCCTGCCAGTTGATGTTGTTCTGGCCATGCCCTCCTGTCAAGTAGGGATGTAGCGAACCGCCGATAATGTGTTCGCGAACGCCGTTCGCGAACACCGGCAAAAAATGCGAACAGTTCGCGAACAGTTTGCGAACTTCGAACATCCAAAAATCGTTCGATTCGAACGATCGAAGGATTTTCGTTCGAATCGAATGATTGAAGCCATTCGATCGAATGATTTCATTCAATCCAATGGCTTTGATCGTTCGATTCGAACGAAAATCCTTCGATTTTAGCGATCGAATGGTCGAATGGTCGAACGATTTTGACGCGAACGCCTATTGGCGAACGTCGCGCGACGTTCGCGAACTTGCGGCGGACGCGAACAGCCGATGTTCGCGCGAACAAGTTCGCCGGCGAACAGTCCGCGACATCCCTACTGTCAAGTCCCTAAACTTTGGCAGTGCACCTTTTTTATAACCCCTGTCTGGTGGTCAGGGTAAAAACTACACTTAAAATTATATTAAAGAACTCTGCTGCCCCCTGATTCACACAAATTACAACTAACACACAAATACATATATACATTTAACATAAATACATTTTATCAAACAGGAATTTTACAAGCATCCCAGCACACAGCACTCTTCATCACTAGCCATCCCCTTACAAATTCGGTCCTTGATCAACAAAAAAATCTGCCCAATCGATATCTGGACAATTTTTGGCCTGATATAGATCGGGGGGCACCTTTAAGAATGCCCCCTAGAAGGGCAGATAAAATGCCGAATTTGTCTAAATGACTGATATTGGCAGCTTTAATTTGCCCGTGTATGGCCACCCTTACTTGACCTTTGCAACATTTATTCCCTAACCACTACAGAGTTTTACAATCAGGCATAGCTATAGAATGCACTTGACTTGAGCCTTTTAGAAGTCCAGAGCATGCTGTAACCACTTTAAAACGAGCATCTATCGCTACCTAAATTTCAGTATAAGCTCCAAAAGGGTCCCCAGCCATCTAATAAATGTGAAAGATGGTTAAACCAAACATGCACCTTTCCAAACACAACTCTGTTTTACAGCTCCCTTGTCAGCCAATTACAGTTTATTTTATTCCTGTTCCAGATAAAGCGACTAGTATTACAAATCTTTTTCCTGTCACCAAGTGGATGTATGGTAAGTAATTGTCACACAATAGTATCATGATTCATAGTATGTCACTTGTTTTGATACATCAATAATGGTCTGGCCACCTGTTCACCTGTTCTTTTCTTGCTTTATAACCTCAGCTGTACCAGCTGCTTTGCAAACAGTGATATTATCCAAAGGGCACCAGCTGCATAGACACATTTCTACATTTCCCATATTGCTTACTTCAATAATAAAATACAAATTTGCAAGAAATAATCTTCTGATAATATTGGGACAATGTTACTATACAAATATAATACATAAAACCTGGCCATTCAAGTATGTGTTCCAACCTATGAATAAGGTGCAATTGGGCCGTACTTGGCCAAAGTCAAAATGTGCATCCCTCATAAGGGGAGTTTTAGCGTGCTTAGAAAGATGTATACTATGTAGTGAGCTTGTACTTGTTATATCTGCATTAGCTATGTGATCAATAAATAACTAACCAGCAACAAAACCTATTATCAATAACATTAAGAACTGATAAAGCCCTGAATTTAAGTAAAACAGTCCATTTATTGCAAAATTGCTAGAAACATAATAACGGTCTAAAGGTGTCTAAAGGGGCCCCTTCAATTAAACCACCTAATTAGTTTACAAATTCACAAAAGTGATATCTGTATACTGGCAAGCTGATCACTCAGGTAACAAATAACACATTAACTAACTTTAAATCTGATTCCAGCAGTATCCTGATTTATACTGAGTCAAATAAATCCTCTGAAACTACGCTCAAATAGTTCTAATAGGGTTGCAATTGCAGATTACGCAGTTCATTCAAGATAATGTGTTCACTGGTGCATCAATCTAATTCTAGGGTATCAAAAAGCACAACCCTCAAGGTGATAGACCAGATTGTGTTTTGTAGATAAAAAATTGAAAATATACAAACCATTATTAATTTTTTTATGACCATTACCCTGGAGGTGCCGCCACCCTAAGGGCAGAAACACACACTGCAATTTGGAGAGATTAGTTGCCCAGTGACAAATCCCCTCTTCTTCGGGGCGACTAATCTCCCCGAACTGCCTCCCCTGCCTTCCCACTGGCCATAATTAAAAAGGCCAGTGGGATGGCACTCAGAGCGCTTTGTTTTCCTAGGTTGCCCGAAGTTTTACTTCGGGCTTTGGAAAACAAAGCAATCCGAGTGCCATCCTGCCGCCGATTTTCATTCTAGCCAGCGGGAAGGCAGGGGAGGCAGTTCGGGGAGATAAGTCGCCCTGAAGAAGAGGAGTTTATTCGCTGGGCGACTAATCTCTCCAAATTGCAGCGTGTCTCTGCCCTAAAATGTGGGAGTAATTCCACTTTTACCATATCAGGTTGTGTCAGTGGTACACTGACTTTTTATGACCACAAAAGCAATGAGTATAGTGCAATTTTGCACAATTTGAATTTTTTTTAACCCACAATGCAGTTTTTTCGAAATAATTCCAGTGCAACAATGCATAACATTTCTATCCTAATTTGTTGTGGAGCTTTAAAAAGCCATGCATTTTAGTAGTTACAGAGCTTTTTTGTTTGCATGTAGAAGTAGGTCTAGATTTCTTTACACAATGGAATCTGATACATTGTCTTCTTCGTATGATTTGACAAAACCCACATTTTTATTCCACAATCACACATAGACTTGAAAAAATTCACAATAGCTCATCATTTGGGAGAAATGCCTTTGTACTCCTTGAAGGCAGAAGACACACTTGAAAAGGAACAAAGTTGTTCAGACTTGATTGGTGGAATGTTTCCATCGCAAATAATTTCTTACTTTTTAAAATTTTTACCCTTATAAATGTATTTAGCACACGTTAAATTCTTATAATATTTTAAAAATCAGTATGATTACATGTCATATATGCATATATAGTATGCAAGAGTTTTGCTCAGTCCCATTATCAGCTTTAAAATTAATTCCATCATTATTCTGGCACTAACTTCATAAGCTTCTGTGTAAAGCCACTGCATGTGTTCCTGAATCAAAGCCCTGTTTGAAAATATATTCTAATTTCTAAAGCTGCTTATTTATGAAGATTCTCTATGCAAATAAAGTACAATTAGCTTCTGGCTTTATTGTAAAAGTCTCTATTACCCACCATTTGCTTTGTACAAATTCAAATATACAAATTATTCTGTTGCCACTTGGTACTAAATGTACCACCCTTGAAAATATAAAATGCTTCCATTAGATTATATTGTAGATGTTTACATTAATAGAGATGAGCTCAGGAAAGCACTTTGGTATTCACTTCACTGAGGCCTCTTGACCTTGTCATATGATAAAATTGAGGCTGAAATTGTGGCTGTGATTCTTTATCAGTCTAGATCAGGGCTGTCCAACTGGCGACCCCCCCCCCTCCCCCTTGTGTGGCCCCCCCATATGAAAGTCTTTCGGCTGTCTGTTTACCATGTGTAAAATGTAAAAGGTATCAGTACAGAGATTACCCAGTCCCTGCATTGTTTAAACCTTAAATTCAGACAGTAATCCCATGTATTATTCACACATGCAACACCTCTATTGTACCGTACTGTTCACACCTGAGACCCAGACTGGAACTGCCCACATTGTTCACCTGTTCACACTCATACAAACTGCTGAAGGGGCACCAGCACTGTATCACTGTATGTAGCACATCTCTGTCTCATGCTCTGTTATGCCTTTCCTATGCTCCCTGTGTGTGCCATACTTTGCTTGTCCTACTCTGCCTGTGTGTGCCATATTCTGCCTGCCCTAAGGTCCTTGTGTGTGGCATACTCTTCAAAAACGTACTATTTCCCCTTGATTCTCTCCTGTCTGTTATTGCCTCGTGTTGGCTGGAGGGGTCGGCACTTCTCCCGACAGTATGAAAGAAGAAATTTGCCAGACACATGTCAGGACTGCCAGAAGTACCCGACGGCGCTGTTTACATTCCCGGCGGTCACAGTGAAGATCCAAGATGGCGGCGCCCATGCTGAACGCATGGCTGCAGCGTCGCTGCATGATGATGTCATTACTGGTGCTGGGATCTCGTCATAGAAGGACGCCCAAAACATTGTGACGGCGCCTAAGAATAGGATTCAAATCACTACTGATACTGGGTTCCTGTACTGCCTGTTTTCCAGCCTTAATTCCTGCTCCCAGCCCTGATTCCTGCTTCCAGTCTTGATTCCTGCTCCCTGTCCGTGATTCCTATTACCTGCCTGTGTTATTGAACTTTGCCTGGACTTTGGACTTTTGCATCTGATCTGCCTGCCCTCGTTAACTCCTGCCTGTGACCACTACTACTGATTCTGCTTAACCCTTCGGATACTGTGACCTTGCTCCCACTAGAGGGCTTCCTCCTTGATCCAGACTACCTCCCTGGAGGGAGCTCCCGGCTCCCTGACACTATTCTTGGGCCATGGATCCTACTGAGGAAGCTACGCCTGATGTCGGACGAGCGCTCTGCGGACTGGCATCCCGCATGGAGGATTATGAAGCCCAGCAATACCGCATAGGGCAGGCACTCAATACCCTTCTCTCTCGTATGCCTCCTGCGCCCCCTGCTTCCCAAGCAGCTGGAAATCCTCCCTTGGCGGCTGTCTCGTCTACCGCAAGTTCCTCGTCTGGTGAGCCTTGCATTCCGCTACAGTGGGGACCCACAAGCCTGCAGAGGTTTCGCTACACAGTGCCAGATCCAGTTCAAGTTTCAACCCTCGCACTCCCCCAATGAACGTTCCAAGGTGGGGATGTGATGTCTCGTTTGGTGGGCAAACCGCTTGAGTGGGCAACATCTCTTTGGGAGAAGAATTCTCCAGTGACTTTTGATACCAAGGCTTTTCTTCAAGCATTTCGTACTGTGTTTGATGCCCCGGGTTGGGTCACAAATGCCCCTTCTCGTCTTCTGCAACTCCAGCAGGGAAACCGCAGTGTCAGTGACTATGCTATTGACTTTAGAACTTTGATGGCTGAGACTTCCTGGAATGACGATGCCTATAAGGCTGTATTCTATCAAGGTCTGTCTATTCAAATTAAAGATGATCTTGTCTCCAGGGAGTTCCCTGACCTGCTGGAAGATCTGATTGCTCTATCCATTAAAGTGGACACTCGTCTCAGAGAGCATCAAGTAGAGAAGGAGCACAGTAAAAGATTTCAACCCTTGTTGGCACCACGCTTCCAAAGACCTCTTTTGCATACTCCAGCTTCTCAAGCCTCTACTTCTCCTCCGGAGGAACCTATGCTAGTTGGAAGAGCTCGTCTCTTCCAACTTGGTATTTGTTCTAGGGGTTTGCTAGCATTTGACAATTATTGTTAGGGCCCCTAAGGTGTTTAATCATGTGCTGGTGGTGCTGTGTTATCCACAGGGGAGGAGGAGGCATATGGATATAAGGGTATGTCTTAATATGACAACTTTTTTCACATATGAGTGATGAGTGATATCCCTGCAGTGAGCACCAACCATCTGGTTTTTTAGTGTGTTACCACCATTAATGCCAACATGGTCTTGTGGTAGCATGGGTGTGGTTTAAAGTGGGTGTGGTTTAAAAACAGGGAGTGGTCAACATTGGCTTCCATTATCGGCCCTCTACCATGTGTACCCTCAGTACCACAGAAGTTGGACAGCACTGGTCTAGATAATAATAACAATCCTAATCATGTACTCTGTTAAGAACTTTCAATTCAGTATGCTGGCATAAATTTATGATGCCTCCCTATGCAAATCTTTCAGCATTAGGAGTTGCTCCTGCAGCAGTTGTGCCTGGGAAAACTGCTAAAGGGGTGGTTCACTTTTAAGTTAACTGTTAATATGTTATAGAATGGCTAATTCTAAACAACTATTCTATTGGCCTTTATTTTTATTTTTTACAGTTTTTGAATTATTTGCTTTTTTCTTCTGACTCTTTACAGCTTGCAGTTAGGGGTCACTGACCTCATCTAAGAAACAAATGCTCTGTAAGGCAACAAATTATATTGTTATTGCTACCTTTTATTGTTCAACTTTATATTCAGGCCCAGTGTCGGTCTGGGCTGGCGGGACACCAGGAAAAAACCCGGTGGGTCCCAGGCTCTTGTGGGCCCCGCCAGCCCAGATCCATTTCTCAGTGGTGTGACCCCTCTTTGTGGGTGGTCCTGGTAAAATCAAAATTCAGCACGTGCGCACTAGCGTACTGATGCGGCGCTGCAATCATGTGCACTGATGCGCATACCCGGCACCGCGAGTATGCACAAGAGCAGCAGGGAAGCCAGAGGGGGGCCCTGGGCCCCAAGCCCCCCAGGCCGACCCTGTTCAGGCCTTCATTTTTTTTCATGTCTCAATGCATGTTGCTAGGGTAATGTGTACCCTAGCAACCAGACTGCTTAAACTGCAAGCTGCTGAATAAAAGCTAAAGAAAACTTAAATAATAAAAAATTAAAACCAATTGCAAATTGTTTCAGAATGTCACTGTCTATGTCATAGTCAGTGCTGGAATTGGGGCGGGATGCGATGGGATGCCACCCCGCCACTTAGATTTTTCCACTAAATTGCATCCCGCCTGGTGAGATGCAAAGATCTTGCATACCGGAACTCTGCAAGAAGCAAATTTGTGTATTAGTCTGCGTCTGAGCACAGTGGAAAGATAAGGCTGCACACCTATGACGTGTAGGAGAAGTACGTGGAGGCAACCTGGGGCGGGTTAATCAGGAGGAGCCTGGCAGACGGGGGGAGGTCAGTATAAATACTCCCATGCGGAAGCAGACATGCTACAGGCTCCTATAAGCAAATCATCTGCTCCCAAACGAAAGTCCAGTTGCTTAATTGCAGTTGGTCATGGCAGCATTTTCCCCAGTTGCATCATTGCAGTTGGTCAGAACAGCATTTTCCCCTATGGGTTCTGGGGGTATTTATACATGAAATTGCCATTATGACATCCTGGTCTAGTTGATTATGTGGCCACTAGAGAAATTTTCCCGCCGCGTTATGTGTGCCGACAGCTACTTCCAGTCATGCCTTTGTATGTGGGCGGGGCTACACATGCCACACCCCATCCCTTCACCCTTTTCTTCCCAATTCAAGCACTGGTCATAGTAACAGTTCAAAGGCGAACAACCGCTTTAATAATTGTTTATAGATGCCCCATATAGGATTTTCTGCAATGAATACTGGTACTGCCACTACAGAGGGGTTATTAGTAAAATTAGGAAAGACTGAGGACAAACAGCTGGTCCATATGACAAGGGTCACTCTTGACATCAATGCACACATAGGGTGAATTTCATCCAGAAATTGCACACTTAAGGTAAATCTAAAAACAACTGGACTTGATGAGACGTTTCACTACTCATCCGAGCAGCTTCTTCAGTTCAACTGACTGGTGTGGGAAGTTCTCGGCAAATAAACTCTTCCACTAATCCAATCACAATGGCACATTGTAACTCTTCAAAGAGGTGACATCTGAAGAAATTCACAGAGGTGTTGATTCTGTGTAGTTGTGATAGGATTATCCAATGTGTCATGCAACTCCTAGAAAGAGGTGTTACTTGTGAGAGTTGCATGAATGGATGTGTAAAGTGTTCTGAAACCGCCAGGGTACAGATGTTAGAACAGCATTGTATGTAGCAGACAGGTGGTGTAATTTTCATATGACTTATTATAATAACAGGTCATCAATGAAAGAAAATCATATTCAAATGTCAACTTCAAATATTTTTGGGGAATCACTCTAACCATTGCTTCCTACATATGTCCCTTTGACTTCAATGAATTATTCTAGGTATGGAATGATGTTACATAAGTAATGGCATAAGTGCACCCAAGCAGAAATGGACGCAGTTCCGGGGAAATGCTGATGCAAAAAACACTGGCAAATAAACAGAACAGGCCTACTCTTTCGTGTGTCTTATTTGTCAGGAAACCAAAGCAGTAAATGGATTACTCACCTCTAAGATATAATTTTAAGTCCGTCTATGATGGAACCTATAAAATTTAAATCAAATGTATCCAGTAAGATAAATTGGTCTGTGCCCTTGCCTTCACTAATGAAAGAAACATATCTAATTAGTTTTATGCAGAAAGGTCACAGGCCTGATCCTTGTACTGCATCCACAAACGGGTGCCTAATATTTTTAATCACAGGAATACATTATAACCGATGACTGTCACTTCTCAAATTATTGCTGAAAATGTAACATGCAAACTGATGTGGCTAATTCTGAAATTGTGGTAGGGCTATCATTCAAACATTCACCTTCATATTTTATAGGTACAAATAAAAGACAGCCATAAAAGGACAAACTATGTAGACTTTAGTTTTTTCCTGCTTTTGCTTTCTGGTTTTTTTTTTTCTTCTTTTTTTGTCCTTTAAAAATGGATATCCTATATCTAGATTGCCCCGGCACATTTGGCTAATGCTTTAAAGAAACTGTCCATCAATCACTTTGATCCCTGCTAAATTTGAGCTTTCAACCTAAATTCCTTTTCGATTTCACACAACACACTGGGCAGTTATATAGTTACATCAGAAGTCGGGACCCCAACACTGTAAGGCATTATTGAGCCAGGTGGTCAGTTTGCACATTGGTGACATTATGGCATCTTCAGTGATATACATCTTTGCTCTTCCATACTTGGTGGTAAATGCTTTTGCCATTTAACTTCTCCTCCCATCTACAACTACACTTTTCTGGACTCCCTGAGGCTTATTTTTCAAAGAATGAAACATAGTGGCACTTCACAGTTCTCTATTCACTTGTATTCGGTTTTTAGGGGAATTTTTATCAAAGGATGAAAACAGAGTTCATGCTTTGATATATATGCCCTTAAAATCCTGCATAAGAGAATGTAGAGCTGTGGAGTACCCCTTTTGCAAACTGTAGCAAAATATATTTGGCTATTTTCTATATATTCCCAGCTGTAGAAAATATTGCTAGCTTTTAATCCAAGCTAACAACATCAGATAAGAGCATGTTGAGCAACATTCATAACCCTCTTCTATATATGTGGGTCTTTTTAATTTGACGCCGGTGACAATTCTGACGTTGTAAAATAAATATAAATAATTTTGACACCCGTCACCCATCACTAGTCAAGGACAAAGATCAGACTTGATAAACACACTATAGAAATTGACCTTTACATTGGGCAATGAATGTTTAGTTGAGGCGCTTTAAATTTAAAAATTTTGCGTTTAAAAATATTACGTCACAAGGCACATCGAAGTAAAAGATGTACACGCATAGACACTGGCAGCAAACCTGGAAGTGACACCCATCACGCGCAAGAGAAGTCAGCGTCGCAGGCATTCAAGCAGGGAGCTCCGTGGGCGACTCTGCTGGCCCACTTGTCCACCAGGTACCCTTACGGGTATTATCTGTTATCCACTATTTAATCTGTGCCATATAAAATTTTCTGTAATTTTCTTGTCCTGGTAATCTCCCATAGTAGTATCCTAAAATCTTCAGGTATCCCCAAGCAATAAGACAGGGAGGGAAACAAACCACACTGCACTACTGATTATGCTGCATAAAGAAAAAAAAATTAAATAAACAGCCTGAAGGACATTTAGAACGAATAGAGATTCATTATATGACAAAATGTCCAATTTATAATGTTTAAGAAAATTGTTGAAGGAACTCCAAATTGCTTCTTTACAGTTTCTGGAGCCTCTTGTACCTCTGCCGCCCAAGAGGTTGCCATACCCATGGTTGAACGGGCTTTAACACCCTTTGGCATAGGACATCCTTGTTCCCATCAGGCTGTATTTATGGCCAATAGTCTTGGTAGAGGCTGCATGGCCTTTATGAATACCCACTTGGAGAATGAACAGGTTTTTGGATTTTCTTAAAGCTAGAGTTTTGATAATATATTCCTCTAAACAATCTGTGACATGAAGGCTTTGCCAACTTGATTGATCCTCAGAAGAAGTCTCTGGACGAAAAGATGGAAGAACGATAGGCTGACTCAAATTGTAGGTAAAGACTACCTTAGGTAAAAAATTTGGCATCATTCTGAAGAATGACTCAGGATAAAAAAAACTTGAAAGGTGGTTCACAAGAAAGAGCTCTTAGTTTGATTCTTATGGGTCAGATTCCACAAAGATGCATCTTCCATAAATGTAAATGACTTGCCTGAAAAAACTCTCAAAACAAGTGGGAGATCCCAAGTTGGAGACCTGGTTTTAATTGGAGGATTAATTATTTTCAAAGTGGCTAAGAAACGTATCACTAGGGTATCATTCGCCCTTTTGATATTTAGAACCGCCATCAGAACTGAGAATTGAACTGAAAGAGAACTCCAAGATAATCTCTTATATAATCCAGACTGCAGTAATTCTAATATATGATTTTTAGAAGGTGAAAGCGGATCATACTCATGCTCTTGAGCCCAGCACAAAAAACAGTCCCAAACCCTATATTATTATGAAGAGGTGGTACTTTATCTAGCTTTCAAAAGAGTCAAGATAACTTAGTTAGAAACTCCTAAATTTACAAGCCCTCTCCTCTCAACCTCCATGCCTTGAGATTCAGATGCTAGGGAAAAGGATTAATTGCTGGACCATTAACAATTTAGTGCCGTCTTTTCATGAGATGAAGAGACTCCAACACGGCAAGTCTCTTCAGAAGAGGGTACCAGGGTCGTGCAGCCAATCGGGTAACATTCCCCTGAAAGGGGAGGAAAAATGTAAGAGAGATTCTCCCCCCAGTCTTGTGCTAAGGCATCCACAGCTTTGGCTTACGGGTAAGGGACTCTCGAGAAAAACTGTGTTACCTTTGCGTTCCGAGGATTTGCCATTAGGTCTATTGTCGGAGTCACCCATTCTCAAGTAATCCAACTGAAAACCTCCTGACTGAGTTCCCACTCAGTATAATCCAGTGGTTGCCAGGATAAAAGATCTGCTGTAAAATTGTCCCTTCCTGGAATATAAACCACAGGGAGGTCTTGTAGATTTCACTCTGCCCAGACCATTATGGGTTCTATTTCTTGAAGAAGACTTAGACTTCTTGTTTCACCTTGCTTCCTTACATAAGCAACTGCTGCTATGTTGTCTGATCTTATCTTTACAGATGAAAAAGTTATTAGATTTGAAAAAGATCTTAAAGCTTGATTTGAGTGACCAAGGCAATGGGCCCCCAACCTTCTGCTAAGGCATCTATATAAAACTCTAGGTATGGAAAACCATCTTTCAGGTTTCTTTCTCTCCCCACCACCGAAGACCTGTCTGATTCTTTGAGGCAAAGGAATTAGTTGAGAGGCAAAAATTGCCATGCAGTTTGCACAGGGGGACTACTAGTCCAATTCCCTGCCACCAAGGGGCCAAGCACAGGTACAAGAGAACTCCCTGTCTGGTAAGAAAACTGCTGTTGACAGAAGGACAAAAAGACAAGTATAGGGAGATGGAGGAGGCTTTATTGTGGGCAGTTCATTTTTCACTACTGGAGGAGGGATACCCGTAGGCTTTAAGATGCTACGGGGGATGGCGAGGAAAGATTCTTTTAAATTTCCGTCATTACTACACAGCAGCTTGTTTATATGAACTATAGTAGTATTTCTGAAGCAAACACCAGTTTTACCAGCGCAGGGCAACATTACATGATGTTTTCATTACTTTAAAACACTTTCAGTTTTTGGTGTTACTGTTCCTTTAATCAGCTTTATGGTTGCCTGGATATGGTAAGTATTAGTATACGAGAGAGACTTTTAATATTTCAGGCAGAATAGAATAGTTTACTAAGCAGTTTTAGAGCTCTAGTGCTTATACATGCAACATTACTTCTGGTGCCCCTGCTGGTGATAAAGTTGACTACACGGCAATGGTTTCATAAAGGGCAGGGTTAACAGAATTGCCTTATCAAGGGACAGCAATGAGGGGCATCATGTGATGTCATTGGATTGCAGGTAATCAATATGTGACCAAGTCAGCCTTAGGGCAGTGCCACGGTGTGTTTATTCTGCCAACATATGTAAATTGACATGAATGAATGTGATATGCGTGTCACTGCCAAAAAAGCACTTGTGTTTGTATTTTCTGGCCAAAATCTGCTGCATGAATACAGTGACAAGCAGGTTGTATTCATTCAATATGTGACAGATGCAGGACAGATTGACTTTTTCTCTGCTGGAATTTAAAGTTGTCTAAAGGAATCACACTGGAATTAAGTTAACTGTGTAAGTTTTCCTGTGCTTGTATCATTTGCTTAGCCTTCAGATCAGTTCCAATTAGTTTTTACTGCAGAATTTACCAGTCATTACTATTTTCAAGCCTGTCAGCACAAATGGCTGTACTCCCACAGAATCATTTCATCTCTATACTTTAGTACGTGTGACTCAGCAAGTGACATTCACCGATGCTTTCCAACCGACAACAGCCTGAAATGTGCCGTTGCCCAGTTATTCATTACATTCAAGTTGACTGTTTTAGTTTCTAGTTTAATGAGACAGCACATGATTGCAGCTCTTATCAATCCAAACAGAAACAAATGCAGGTGTTCTACAATAAAACATAGCTGCATTTATCAGGCCAAGCTGTTTATTGTTGCTCATAATTGTAACGAACTAATGTGATATACTGGATGTATAATTAGTATTACTTGTGAACACTGCAATAATGTCCTATAAATAATACTGTAAGTATTTTAGTTTATTGACAATGAACACTTACAAGGGTGTGATTTACTAAAAACTCGAATCTCAGTTTTTTATGAAAACAATGTCGACCAAACTCCCTTCCACAAATTGAACTCATTTATCCATAATTTTTCTCTAAAAAAATCAGATCGACAAAACATTTAGACAAAATTGAGCGTCAATTCTTATAGTGTGATTGACTCTCCTTTTTGCCTCAAAAACTTAATTTTTGGGGATTATCGGATGAAAAACCCAAATTTATTATCCAGTGTAGATCCTGTTCCTCTATCTGTGGATGTCTATCGCCAGTGTATGGTCCACTGTGTGAGGACACGTGTTGATAGTGTACCTGCTACGTGTGGAGCAGCTGCCCCTATCCAAAGTGGTACTTTGTGGCCAGTACCTGGGTTATATAAAGAGTTTTTGGTGAAGAAACACATTGCCATGGACTGAACTGAGTAAGTACATTGCCCATCCATAGTGTAGTGCAGGACTGTGAAGACTGTGCCAAGGTTTGGAGAGTCCACAGAGGGTCTCCCAGTGCAGGTCTTATATTGTCGTTATTGTACTTAATATGTATATGCTTTTCGTCTTTACATATAGTTTGTTTTTGTTAATGCAAAACTGTGTGTTTTATTTTCTTAGTTCCTAGTATCTTTTAAATGAGCAAATAGGGTTCAGGGCTGCTATATTGCAAATAGTTAACAGCTATTTAAGTGACTGTGATACGATTCTACAGGAGAGCGTCAAGAAATAGTTACAATGGTATTACTTATTACCAAAGCAGGACCAATGCATTTGGCCATGTGTAGCAAGACCACAGCCTGAAGGATGCTGGCAGCCTCAGATGACTACAGAGAAGATGAGAGAATCCTGTATTTGGCACTCAGTGTGTGGCATTGCCAGGGGCTATAAATACCAGATGCAAATCAAGGAAGCATACTTGAAAAGGATACCAAAAGGAAGCCTGACACACCAATGTCACATGTAGAAATATATCTGATGCTTGTCCAGCTGCAAGATGCCTAGGAGGTGGCCAGTCACACTGATGAGTTTGCCAGCTCCACGAAACAAGACAACAACCTGAAGGATGCTGGCAGCCTCAGACAAAAACCGAGAAGATGAGAGAATCCTGGATTTTCTACTCAGTGTGACAGTGTGTGGCACCACCAGGGGTTATAAATGCCCCTGCAGCATGTATCCTTTGTAAAGAGAGATACTAATCAAGGAAGCATGGTTGATATACTGCTACTGAACTTGTCCACAAGGAAAGGCCTGGAGCTCCATTGCCACATGAAGAAACAAATTTGCTGCTTGCCAAGTTGTATAGGTAGATAGTCACAGTGATTTGTATACCTATACCATCTTATAATGCCTGTAATCTTAACTGAGAAGACTCATGGGGATGTGTGTATAGCTGCTACATGGTAGTAGCTGCCTCTGTCCAATAAAATGTACAGTATATTGACGGTCCAGAAAGGCCCACACTGTTATCACTATACTGTTACAATAAGCACCAGTTTTTCCCACCAATTCCACTGATGGTCCAGGATCACTTGTTGGCCAGTACAGTATATGGAAGT
Source organism: Xenopus laevis (assembly GCF_017654675.1). Lineage (NCBI taxonomy): Eukaryota > Metazoa > Chordata > Amphibia > Anura > Pipidae > Xenopus > Xenopus laevis. The sequence goes on along the minus strand of NC_054375.1, from coordinate 49,769,350 downwards.
ATAATCCTGCTTTTGAAGATAGCCCAAAGGAAGAGTTACACATTTGACCTGATCTCAGTAATTCCAGATAAATTATCCTATGCCTGTGTAGGGATGTGTAAAAAAGCCACCCATAGTATTTGGTGCAGGCAGTCCCTCCATGTTATGGACACCTAATTGGGTCCTAAAATACAGTTGGGAGGGGTACTGTTGACTCTTGCTACTTCTCACAGTGACCAGCAGATGGCACTGTGCTAGAGTATAAAAGCTTCTGAAGCCATGCTTTCAGTGTCTATTTTGTGTTAGTCCTGGTCTGAGTAAGCAGACAGGACCCCTGTGGAACCTAAACTTAAATAGAGTTTAGCCAGTATAGTTTATATCTTTAATAGGTTGATCTAGGAGTGACAGACAGTTAGATTATCTAGTTGAGCATCTTGAGGCTCCTACGAGGATTGTAGTGGGATTAAGATCCCAGGGTACTCATTGCCCAGAAGTAGGGACTAAGTGTACAGACCTAGGGTAGATAGACTCCCCTCAGGTTCCACTTAGGGAAAAGGCTGAAACCTGTGTGTACCTCCTCAAAGCTGCATGTATTATTCCTATCTCTGAGGAGAGTCATACTGACCAAAGGTGTTGTGAGTACTGTCTATGCACAATGTACTGTATGATCTTTCAAATGTTCTGATTTATGTACACTTCAGTTGCACTACACCATGCTTCCACATCGCTGCGAAGGTTCACTCCCTAAGGTTTTAAGGTCTCATCCGGAGCATATGTTCTGGGAGTAAAGCTTATAGTAGAGTAAGGTGCACTCAATTTACTATAGATCTATGAATCACACAACCTTAATTAGTGGCTGCTTCAAAATTGATTGAACAATTTCCCAAAGTTAAAGTTACATACTGTAGGTTGGTTCTGGTGATATTTATACTTGATTCAGAAGCATAGGTGCTGCTGAAGCCATAGGATAAGAAGTGTTACCCTAGTAGCACTTTTCTGCATTTGAAATTATACTGTTTTAGGCGGGGAGATAAACAACTCTGTTCTTAGAGTGTCTAAGAAGTCATTGCTCCAACATGAGTGTCCTGAATATCCAGTTTTTATTGTTGACGCTGTCTGCATTTTTTTACATTTCTTATATCATTCTCCAATGCCAGCAGTAAATGTTCAAGCAGTAGCTGCTTTCTATCATACTAATTGCTAAAGGCATTTTTTTTTCATTCTAAGATAAGCTTTAATAACTCACTTACAGATGTATAAATCAAGGTTTCCTAGTTCTGTTGGCAAAGTCGTCTCTTTTGACTTCTGATATTAATAAAACAAGAAAGATCTCTAATTGGTCTGCTCTTCATTTCAACTCTCTTATCAGCAAACATGACACAAAGAGTTGTCAAAATCTTGCTCCCATTCTATTAAAAAGATACGCAGATACATTTATCAGATTATTAAGATCAGTTTAAACACATAGAAGATTGTGTGTGTTACAAAGGCATTAAATCTAATATAGATGAGTTAATTTTTAAATATAAACATATACAGTTGCACTGCAGTTTCATGGTAGGAATTGTATCGTGTTGTTCTTCAGCTGATACAACAGCTTAGAGATGGCCTTGGGGAAATGTGAAATAAACATTCTGGCCACACCCCAAATAGACCTTTTATATCCCAGCCTTGCTCCTTTACAATTTTGGGGAGGCTGGACTATTCTTTTCTTGGTGTAATGCATACCAAGGTGTTCTTTTTATAATATGGTGCAAAGTTGTTGTAAAGAGCAAATGTAGGTATCTAAACTATGGGTTTTTAAAAAAGATGTGTCTAGCGGCAACTTTTGCCAAAGCAATTTTTTTCCCTGTGTTTTTTTCTTTTTTTGGCACAGAATATGTCTATGGAGTCTATGGATGTTTTTTATAGTGACTTTTTTTTTGCACAAACTATATGGGCATTTTGTCACCACTCTTTTTCACAGCAACATTTTTAGTTGGCTTGGGAAATATTAGCCAATGGCGAAAAATGCTTAATTTCACCCATTGCTAATGCTCAAACATTGACTATGCCCCTCTGTTTTAAGTAATTCTAGGCAAAATTGCCTACAGAGAGGCAGAGGCCACTATACAAAATTGCTCCTAAAGTGAATGGTAGAACTGACATTTATCTTTACATTGAGTTTTCCCACAGATACTGCCTTAACTCAAAATATTGACATTGCCTTTATAAAGCATCTTGGTATCAGGGAATCAGAAATAACCTTGGGACTTATACCTTCCTATGCTTATTCAGGCCCTTTAAAGTTACAGAATCTGACATAAGGAAACCTTCCATGTGCAGTCATACATGTGAACAAAGATTCCTCCCCAGACACACTTCTCAGCCCTAACTATCCTGATATCTCTTTTAGGATCTGGATTTTTTGATTAGAATCTCACAACAAACACAATTACATATAAATTTCTTGTCAAAGCCAGTACTAAATACAGGGGAATCTTTTCCCATTATGACTTTATTAGTCTGATCTGGCAAAAAAGGTCATGATCATTTTTATCTGCATTAAATATAACCTGAACAGCATGAATGTCAGAATCTCGAAGATTTAAAACACCAAAGCAAATATCTCTAAGCAGCAAAAATTCATAGATCACCAATGAGTTTTTGCAGCACCTAATGTAATAACAAATGTATCCAGCCATGAAAAGTATTTTGACAATACCTTTTTAGGTGAAGTATTAAATACTGATTGGCTGGGCATTTTGCAACTAATTTTCTGACCTTCACAGAGCTAGGGAGATGTGATAAATAATTTGAGTTTTCAATGTGATTTTTTTGGGGTCAAAACTCAAATTTTTTAAGATTTATTATACCCCGACCCTGGAAATAGCTTGAATCCAAAAATACACCATCTAAAACCTGTCAAGGTCATGTAGGAGTCAATGGCAGAGGTTCCTTAAACCATTTGAAGATGTTAATAGCCTTCATGATGTTCGAGTTTTTTTGGTCGAGAGATTTGAGGTTTTTTTTGCCCAAAACTCGATTAATTAGAGATTTTGGGTTTCGCAACACAAACACGCTAAATCGAGTTTTTTCCATTTGAGTTTTTTCATAAAAAGGAAACCATTCAAGTTGTGAGTTCATTCAAGTTCATTAGAGGTATAAAAAAACTCTAAAATTCAACCTTTGATAAATAACCCCCAATATGTTGTAAATAAAATACCGTATAAATACAGTGGCAAACTTTGGCCCAGTTCAAGTAACCATTAGCAACTTGTCAGAATGGGTCTGTCACTTGAAAGCAAACATCTGAAAGGTGACTAGGGGGATCTATTTATTAAGCTGTGTAAAAAGTGGAGCGAAACATTACCAGTGATGTCGCTCATAGCAACCAATCAGTTCTTTGCTTTTGTTTTCTAACTGTTGAAATCTAATTGCTGATTGGTTTCTCTGTGCAACATGACCGGTAATGCTTCACTCCACTTTATACAAAGCCTGATAAATAGGCCCCTTGGTGTTACCAGACCAGGAGTAAACGTTGTACTTCATGTGCTTCAGTACCTTGTTATAGCTTCCAGTAGCAATATTCCAGTCCACCATTATACTACTGCCTTTCAGTTGACCCTTCTGAGCAATCTTACCATCATTCTTGGGTACACCTGGGAATATATCATATGTGGGCATTTAACTCATATCACTGCTCTTTTATTAAGGGACCCCAACACCAAACAGTATCCTTTTGCAGGATCAGGAAAAATACAATTCTTTCCACAGAGAATTTGTAGAAACAATGATTATTTGCAGTATGCATACTAATATACAGGGCAAACGTAGCGACACTGGCTGGTAAACTAAGATTGATTAACTTCTACTTTCTCACTAGAACACTCATCTCTCACTTATAGGTTTAGGCCTGATGCTTTCCCCCATCAACACAATGAGTATACCCTGTGCGTACCCAGATGCCCCTTGGCCTTAACATTCCCTCTGCCTCTTAAAACCAGCTATGCCTAACTTTTTATTGGGCCTTTACAGCCAGAAAATCACAAGCACAAATACATCCAGCCTTTGACTAGTAGCTAAAGGTTCTACTTAAGGCCTGCCTGGTTTGACCAATATCCTCTCTTTTGTATGTTGGTAGTAAAATTGGCCAGATCTGTCCAACTTCCTCTGAACTTTACTTATACTACTAACTTAGCATTGGAATGTCCCCCACAACTTTATTTGTGTATGTTTGTACAGATTTATTATGCTTTAAAAATGGCCAGATTTCCATGTGGTTGCAGCTCCCTCCACACCTATAATTGCGGTATTTAGAAATGGGTGTTGGTTTAGGAGATCTCCTCCCTATCAAAGCTCTAAAGCCAGGGAGAAACAACATGTGAGATCAATGCTGTGATCAGAAAACAATTTTATCTGAAGATAAATACAGGTATGGGACTTGTAATCCAGAATGCTCAGGACCTGGAGTTTTTTGGATAATGGATCTTTCTGTAATTTGGATCGTCATACCTTAAGTCTACTAGATAATCATGTAAACATTAAATAAACCCAACAGGCTGGTTTTGCCTCCAATAAGGATTAATTATATCTTAGTTTGTCAAGTACAAGGTACTGTTTTATTATTACAAAGAAAAGGGAAATCATTTTAAAAAAATTTGGATTAGTTGGATAAAATGGAATCTATGGGAGATGGTCTTTCCATCATTCAGAGTTTTATGGATAACAGGTTTGTGAATATCGGATCCCATGCCTGTAGTTCTGTAGTTAGTACCACCATATGGGGTTTACCATGTCATGGTTTGGTGTCATGACAATTTTATGACCATAACCAGATTAGAAAAGAAAACCTCTTTGTTAATTTGTATGCAAAATACCAAATTAATGGAAATGTGCACTGATATTATGAATAAAACAGGGGAGCAGGTAATGTGCATTGATCAATCCCTTCTGTTTTTGTATAATTTGACCAATCCTTTAAATTGTAACTGGTACCCTATTAACTAGGCTTGCCAGTTCCCATTAGGAAATATACATATATTGCATTGAAAATATAAAATTACCAATATATGTTGTAAAACAGCTAGTTGTATGGGGCTTTATTGGATACATCCGAAAATGACCACTCGAGAGAATAATGAGCACAAGTGGCCTTTGCAGTAAAAAATCAGAACAGTAACAAGCATCAGTGAAAATAACAGTTAGCCAATGACAACTCCTCAATAACATATTTTTGCCTGTATTTTGACATACAGAAATTCATATTTTAGTGCATTTTCAGAGCAAGCATAAAATATAGTTATATACCCTATACTTTCTTCGAAGGTTTGAAAAACATTAGCATCTTTGACAGATAGTGTACAGTTTGTCTTCAGAACTGACTGGCAAAGAAAATGAGCATGTAATTTTATAAAGACGGCTTTTATGTACTGTAGGTGGAAATCACCCTGTAAAAATATGACACAATTAGAACTTAGTGCTGAGCTAAATATATCACAGGGTAAAAAGTTTTATTTTCTCTCTATACTGCAGCGAAGGCTGTATATATGTTAATGCTTTCCCTTTTGATTTTTTTTTCTTTTCAAAACTGTCTATGGAACGGCAAATAAATATTGATGAGCTTTTAATCCCCAAATATCAGAAGAACTGTTAAAACTACAGAAAGCACAAAGTCAGCGTATCGTGAGAAACATTTTTATTTGCAATGTAAAATGCCGCACATAACAAATGGGTCAGAACTGTGGCACTTCAAGGACACACTTTTATTTGTCTGGAGAAAAGTCCAACTTGTCTTAATACAAGTTTTCCTGTGTTCTGCCACTGCAACTCCTGTGTTAACACTATGCTACATAATTCATATTGATCAAATGCTGTTAACTGCTGTAGATCACAACATAGTTATGAAGCTCTGCAGGTCGCCCTGCATGAACAATCAGCACAAAGAAATGCAGCCTGATGTATTTTGGGCTATATCTCTACATGGAGAGGAAACTGCAGCACTTTATGTTACTAGAAATGAATAAATAGTGGGTAGTGGATGTTTTGATGTCTACTATAAACAGTAGCAACCAAAATGTCCTTAGTACCTTCAGCCCTAACTGCTGAAAAAAAATGATATCAGTCAGTGGATAAAAGGAGCATTAAAAGGAAAATTCTGCTTGAAATTATCTTTTTGGTGAATGTATGTCTGGTGGCTTAGAAACCAAATAACCAGGCAGCAGTTTTGAAATAAGTATAGTAGAGGTCCCAAACAGAAAGAAAAGGGTGAAAAAAATTGTGTAACAAACAGTTTGAGGCAAGTAACAATACAACTAGAAAGGCTGCTGTTTTATGTTTATTAGAATAGGTCCATCTGCAATATAATAAGGGGAATATTTATCAAAAAGTGAAGTTAGATATCGTCACTGTCCTCTAGAGTGAATTCTGCCACTTTCCATTAATTTCTAGGGGATTTTTAAAAGAGTATTTATCAATGGGTGAAAGTGAAAGTTCATCCTTTGATTAATACACCTTTCAAAATCCCATCGAAATGAAAGTAGAGTGGCGGAATTTCACTCTAGAGAACTATGGCGATCTCTAGCTTCACTCTTTGATAAATATACCCCTATGACTTCATATTAATGTGAGGTTAACCCTCAGTAAATTCCCTTAGAACTGTGATCCCCAACCAGTGGTTTGTAAGCAATATGTTGCTCACCAAGCCCTTGTACTGCCAAACTGAGCCTCCTATAGGTTGACAGTCCACATAGGGGCTACTAAATGGACAATCATAGCACTTATTTGGCACCCAAAAACATTTTTATGCTTGCGTTGCTCCTTTTTTCCCTATTAATTAAATTGCGATCAGCCTTCATTTTTACCGGCCAGGCCAGTAAAATACTGGCCAGGTGGCAACCCTAGTTGCTCCCCAACTCCTTTTACATCTGAATGTTGCTCACAGGCTTAAACGTTTGGGGACCCCTGTGTTAGAGGAACTGCTGGCCTAGCTAGGAAGTATGATTTTTAAGGTCAATAAGTTTCCAATACTACCTGAATTTGTGTGTAATTACATTTTTGTGAAAAGATATATGGATCTAATTAATGAATGAATGAATTAATTAATTACTTAATTAACAATGAAAAAAATACACATAATACAGAAAATACAGTGTAACATATTCTTCTATATGCATAGAAATATTGCATTGGACATTTCTGAAAATCAGCTCATATATACATATGATTGCCCAGATGTATGACATGAAGAGGCCACAAATTATAGATTGGTCTTACACATTTTAATGCCTGACAATTATGCCCTTGCGAACACAACTGGTTTATGTGGCATAAAAGCCCCTAAACAGTAGCATAGGGACAGAAATCCATGTGTTTTTGGAAAATACAAAATGGGTTTATATTCTTTTTACATACAAATACCAAGCCACAAATTAAGTAAAATCAGAGATTTTTAAAGTTGTCCAGAAGCATGACCCAAAATTGGCATTTTGCAGTATCTTGGGTGCAAAGAAAATATGAATACCATTGACCTTCTAAATAGGTAGGGCTAAGGTTAAATGACAACATAAGACATTCGGTCACCATACATTGGCTAAAAGGACAAAGTCTTTTTGCTCAGCATGCTTATCAAATCAATTTTTGCATTAACATTAATTTTCTAGTGATTTCTGAGGCATTTTGAGTTTTACACTTATATTACCAGTGTTTCAGCTCAGCAGCTCTGTTTTAGAGTCAAAAGTCTCAGTGACCCCAGGGTTAACTGACTATGCAGGTGGCACATAGGGATCAATTAGGAAGCTCAAGGCTCCCTTTGAAATACCTGTATAAAATGCAGAACATTCTGTTGGACTGGCTGATTACTTTAATAGTTCAAATACCTTTACTGAATATTTAAAGACTAAGTAGTGTTTTCTCCTTTTTATATAGTCATCAAGGGAGCAGATGAAGCCACATGAAGAAAAGGCTCTATCGTTCCTGGAGTCCCAGAAGAACAACAACTCATCGGGGGACACAATGAACATTCCAGGCCTTTCGTTCATAGATTCAACTTGGCAGGATTATGTTTCTGAGGCTCAGCCATGCAATTTCATCAGCATGAAACATCAGTAACCATCATCCATGGACTTGTGTTTTCCATGGACCTGTGTTTTGAAGGTGAACAACCATGTTAAAGATTCCCCCTATTTCTAGGGGCCTGGGGTTGAGCGGTAATAATGAATGAATCTCTCCAGTTTTACTTGACCAAAATATTCATGAAACCATGGGAAAAATTAGCAAAACCGCAAAAATTTGTGAAAACGCATTGGGTGTTCTTTCATGGCAACTTTTTCAGTGCAAAATACATTTAAGTCTATGGCTGTGTAATTTTGCTGCAAAATCCGTACCTGCTGGAAATTTTTTGCTCATTACTATCCAGTGGCCTTCCAACACATTTTGAGGAGAGGGTCTCTTTTTCTGTCCTGCTTAAATCTTTTTATATTATGGACTTATCATTATACTGCGCAGATAACTCCCTTATAACAGTTTTGTTTACTTTTGGGGTCAGTGACCAACTTGAGTATTTCTCCTTTGCTGTACCTTGCATCACAAACACCAATGGAAGCACCATCAACAAATTAGGGCACAACAGAAGCATTTATATTAGCTCAAGATTGTGCATTGTTAATTCCATTTTTAGGGCAGTAGCATCTGATCAAGTTCAGTACTAAGTAAAGTTGCCACCTGGCCTGTATTTTACCAGCTTGGCCAGTAAAAAATGGTCAAGGGAGTAACTACCTGGGGTGCACCCAGCCTGCACCCCCTTAGGGCCCTCCGGACGCTGGTGCTGATGCGGAGGCGCACAGAAAACTTTGAACTCTGGATTGGGTTGGGGGGCCCTGCTGCATGGCCTGAACCTGTGCCCACCCCTCCATAGTTACATTACTGAAAATGGTGCTTGATGTCCATATTATTAAAAGAGACTGTAAACATAAACTGACTATCACTAGCTAACCTTATCTATAATTTAAAATAAACCGGAGCCCTGGATCCACCTCCCAGTGAGATGAGGTCCCAAGAAAGACACATGGTGCTCTACCCTTTTATATCAAAACTCACCTCTACTGGGCATTATTTAGGCCACTATTAAATTACACTTAATCCCCAGGGAGAGGAAATCACTACCTGGGTGAACGTAGAACCCTCTAGGGCGTCTAAACAGCTAATGCTACCTGTATAGAAAAACACAGGATTCTCAGGGTCTCTACACTAGGGATGTAGCGAACTGTTCGCCGGCGAACTAGTTCGCGCGAACTTCGACTGTTCGCGTCCGCAGCAAGTTCGCGAACGTCGCGCGACGTTCGCCAATAGGCGTTCGCGTCAAAATCGTTCGACCATTCGACCATTCGATCGCTAAAATCGAACGATTTTCGTTCGATTCGAACGAAAATCGTTCGATCGAACGATTAAAATCCTTCGATCGTTCGAATCGAACGATTTTCGGATGTTCGAAGTTCGCGAACAGTTCGCGAACTGTTCGCATTTTTTGCCGGTGTTCGCGAACGGCGTTCGCGAACACATACTCGGCGGTTCGCTACATCCCTACTCTACACATGTAAAGGTATGGGATCCATTAAACCTGTATCCAGAAAGCTCCGAATTATGGAGATGCTGTCTCCAGTAGACTCCATTTTATCTAAATAATCCAGATTTTTTTTAAATGATTTCCTTTTTCTCTGTAATAATAAAACAGTATCTTGTACTTGATCCAAAGTAATATATAATTAATCCTCATTGGCTGCAAAACAAGCCTATTGGGTTTATTTTATTATATTTTAGTAGACTTAAGGTCATTACGTGTCATGACACGTTATGACATTAAGGTCATAACGTGTCATTTCCATTTTCACCCCCTTATTTACCTCTTCAGTCTAAATAATGGAAGTGTATTGCTGCATATACATATGTTCAGTAATCTTTAATATACCAGTAAACTGTATTAAAAACAACCAATAATTCTACGTTGTATGTATGATTGTTGTGTGTGTTTAAAAATAAGAAATAAAACTTACCTTAAAAAAAAAAAAACAACCAATAATTCAGTTAAATTTTGTATTGGTCAATTTGTTTTGATTGGATGAAGGAAAGGATGGTCACCATAAATGTATAGGACTAACATATACTTTTTTATAGGTTTAATTGTTTTTAATTATTTGTAGATTCTGAGTTATTTAGCATTTTATTCAGATGCTTTTCATTTTACAATTCCTGCAATTTGGTTGCTAGGGTCCAAATTACTATAGCAATCAAGCATTGATTTGATTATGATATGAATATCAGAGGACCTGAATAGAAATATGAGCAATAAAAAAGTAGCAGTGACCAACATTTGAAAGCTGGAAAAAGTCAGAAGAAGAATATAGCACACCCATGGGTGAGCCTGAGAATAGTGTGATAAGAGTGGGCCTCAGGCAATACAATCTTCAATGACATTCAATGCAAACAGTGGAAACCCTCCACACTTAGTGCCCTGAATAATAGTAAACTCAGATCAGTCTCTCTTAGGGTGGTACAGCCTATCTTGGTGAATCCTCCCCAGCACTAGGGATCCCACGGGTTATCTTGCTCCTTGGTACTTTCCCTTCTCCTGAACTCACCCACTCGTGTCCCTATCTGCCAGCTTGATCATTGCAAGGGTATGAACCCCAACTACTCTCCTTGGTAGAGCCAGAAAGCTGCTCACTAAATCCACTGCCTCTAACATTCACCCCTAGACCGACTATTACCCAAACTTCTGACACTAAATAAACTTTTCCTAACCAGGACCTGTCATCTGCTCTGACCCAGTCCTTTAAACAACCTCCCCCTAAGATGGAATCCAGGAAGGGAGCCCTGAGCACACGTCTGCTCTCACTTTTATACTTTTAAATGCTGCCACCTACTGGGCAACAAAAACCAAGCTCAAATTACCATGGACCTTGGAAAGGAGACAATAGCTGCCTGGGTAGATCAAAGGACTACGTAGGTGTCCAAATATATAGGGGAAAACTGCCTGAGCAAAAGTACTTAACCCTTAGGGTCTCTACAAGAATGCACATTCAAAAACTATTAAAAAAGAAGAAATAAGGACCAATTGATAAGTTGAGTAGAATTGGCCATTCTTTAACATATTTAAATTTAACTTAAAGATGAATTACCGTATATACTCGAGTATAAGCCGTGTTTTTCAGCCCCCAAAATATTCTGAAAAACTCTACCTCGGCTTATACTCGGGTCAAGCGCAAAAACGGTCATGGCGTCTAAGAATAGTCACCGGCGTCTAAGAATAGTCGCCAGCGCGTAAGAATAGTCGCCAGCGTCCAAGAATAGTCGCCGGCGTCCAAGAATAGTCTCCAAGAATATTCGCCATCGTCCAAGAATGGTCGCCGGCATCCAAAAACGAGACGCCGGCACCTCCAATGGGAGCAGAAACGCAGAATGAAAGAGTGAACCGTTTTAAGGTAATCTAACTTGCTCAGTTCTTTGATAGTCTTACAGAGTCATGGCAAATAATTTAAGAAATGCGAAAACAGTGAAGATTATACTGGAGCAAAAGCAGAAAAACATTGCTATGGTATAAACCATACTACAAACTACTTCAGAGTTTGGAAATGTCATTTAAGTGGGTATTCACTGTAATTTTTACTATTACCAAAATGGTTAAAATATAGCTGCTTAACACCCATTACTTTTTATAATGTTTCAGGCCTGTCCTGTTTTTTCATCTGTTACTATTAAAGACTAATGACATCTACACTAGAATCAGTTGGTGCCCCTTTAAGACACTGGGTACATTTGCACCTGGGCAGTAACCCAAAGTAACCAATCAGTGTGTAGCTTTTTTTCAGGCAGCTGCATGTTGAGCAGTGAAAGCAATCATTTTATTGGTTGCCCTGTAAACTGTAACGGGGATGAGAGGTTGGGGAGACAGCAGGTTTGAAGTGCAATAGGCAGTATATATCCTAACCTGCTGCTTTGTTACTATGCACTACCCACATCCTCATTATTGGTTGCCTGGAAATGCTTTGCTGCCTTTGTGCACCTACCAGCACAGGATGGAGTTGGCTCAGAAATAGCCTTTTTGGGATAAATGTGTACAAGTCTTATGGAGACCTGAGACACTTACTCCTGCCCTACTTGAGAAGAAAGCTCAAGCAGGAGTTACTAATGTCACAAAAGGCTGCAACAGGCTGCTTGTGGTAAAACAGAACGGCCTTGTACCTGTTGGTGTTGTGCTCGGCACCTGGAGTGAATTTTTAACCACAGAGGTACAATGACAGAAGGGACACAATAACCAAAAAACAGATACTGTATCTATTGTTTAATATCAAAAACAATGCATAATGTATATTTAACTAGAGCTGATTATATTCCATTATCTGAAATTAGGTATCTAGTTTCATAATAATATATTTAATTTTAATTCCTTTCAGTAAGGTTCCTGTATTTCAGAAAATTAGGTATGATGACTAGATCACTAATTATTGCTTTACAACCCTTAAGCCTAAGAGATAGGGAAAGATAAATGGACAATGTTATATTCATTAAAATTTTGTATTCAACAACTCATTGGGCTGCAGGGATGTGATACAATTGAAATGAACTCCAAAAATCATTTAATTAATTATAAACTTTATTTCAATAAGAAGTAATTTACAGAGTGCGACACAAGGGACCATTTTTTGCTTAAACTGTGATACAAGGGAACAGAATAATGTTACGCTATTGTCTAAATGTCTGGAATGGTATGAAACCCCTCATGTCAAAATGTACTCTTGTGTGGTTAAAGAATATCTGGCTCATTAACTTACAGACTCCCATATCTCATCTTAATGATTATGAAGATGATCCAAAATCCAAAAATTAGGAAAATCACAGTGGCCACACTTTTGAAATACCTGAGATTAGGGATGCACAGAATCCACTATTTTGGATTCGGCCGAACCCCCAAATCCTTCTTGAAAGATTTTGCCAGAATATCAAACTTAATCCTAATTTGCATATGCAAATTAGGGGTGGGAAGGGGAAAACATTTTTTACTTCCTTGTTTTGTGACAAAAAATTATGAGATTTCCCTCCCACCACTAATTTGCATATGCAAATTAGGATTAGGATTAAATTTGATATTCTGGCAAAATCTTTCAAGAAGGATTTGGGGGTTCGGCCGAATCCAAAATAGTGGATTGGATTCGGTTTGGCCCTGTAGAAGGATTTGGCCGAATCCAAATCCTGCTGAAAATGGCCGAATCCTGGCTGAATCCCGAGCCGAATCCTGGATTCGGTGCATCCCTAACTGTGATTGGACTTAAATACAGTGTAAATCAAGAAAGGTATCAAGAAAGCTCTGAATTAAAGGAAGGCATCTCCCACAGAAGTTAAAGCAATTTATTACTTTTTTTAATACATTTTTTCTCTGTAATAATAAAAGAGTAGCTTGTAACTAAGCTGCATGAATCCATATTGGTGGCAACACAAACCTATTGGGTTTATTTTATGTTTTAACGACTTTCAGTAGACTTAAGATATGTTGGTCTACCTTATGAAAAAATAATAGATCCTATACCTGTTCATTTTGTTGGGCTTTCTGTACCAAGTCACAAACTTTTGCTATCTTAACTTCTACTAAACATAGTAGTCCACATGAAGTTCCTTTTAGAAAACAGATGTCTGAAAGGATTTCAAAGAAATTCTTTATATCAACAGAAGAGCACCTTTTATTCTTCCCACGTAAATAACATCTTGTTTTTTGGTGTTAATTTTTCGGAGTGTTGTAAGACTTCTGCATACAATACAACTTTATTTCATGCCACACCTTCTACTTTATTCCAGCATGCAAATAACTAAATATTTAATAAATATTTGCTCTTGACATGAATAAGTCAATAAATGGCACAGAACATATTTTTTCTTAGAAATAATGCATAATGAACTTTGTCAGATTTTTCAGTAGAAGGGGTAATCAGATTTAAGTCGGCACATAGAAAAGCTTTATCCCCAAGGATATCAGAAAAAAGCAATGCAATAGTTTGCTTTATTTGCAATTACAATGGGGACATAAAGCACACAAGCTGTTTTACATTACAGATTAAAATATATTTGCAAATTACCAGGCATGGTGATATGAATCAGAGGAAATGGTTCATTTCATGTTAAAAAAACGATAATTATGCAAGTTTACATTCCATCTGCTAAATAATTTTAGTTTTGTGGTTATCTCAAATGTAACCATAAATTAAAGAGATAAGGCCTTAAATCTACTTTGAAGGTGGAGGTGGTAACTCATATTCTGATAAAAATGTATCTATACATTTACTTCCGTACATGGAATACAGATCTGATTTGCTAGATCTTTTGTGTATCTGTATGCAAATTTTACCACATAAGGAGATGCATTTTATACTATATATTTTAGATGACCATTTTAGATGAACCTGAAGACTAAAATCACAGGCTTTGTGCATTGCAAAGCATTGTAAACATAAAAATACGCATACATTTTTAGGATTGTTACAGGTATATGTGCTTTGTGTGTAAATCGTTTTTCAAAATTTAGCACTTATCTGCTGTCTATAGGGCCTGTCTAAGAGGCCAAGGTTATTGGGATATGGCCCCCAGTTCACAGGGCACATATATCAGGTACACAAAATATATCCAAAAAAAACTCTACATTAAAGTTAAAAAAATTATTTTTATTTAACGTAGAATTAAAATAATAACCAATTAATGTCCCGCCTTCATAACTACTGGTACTTCATAGGCATTAACATTATTCAGTTTAACCACAGTATTTAACCCAAACAGATCCCTCCCTTAGAGATTTAAAACCAATCACCTTGCCACATACCACTCTGATGTTAAAGCAACATTACACATATACATAATTAACGTCTTGTTTTTACTTTATAGTATATCTACATCCAATATATTTTAAGTAACACAATCTGTCAAAAAAAAGTGTATATATATTTAAATCCTGATTAGGACATTTTTAACAGTAAGTACCATAAAACGAGTATAAATCAAAATTAATCCCTCATACCATGAAGTTTTAATTCATCTTTACACATGAATACAACGTTTATAATTATCATAAACATATTCTTAAATCACTGTGCCCTATAAGGAATCTCGCTATACATTACGTAAAACATGTTACGTCAAATTCATAGTTTAAACCGTAAGCAAGTATGTAAGTAAAAGATCCAAAACAGTTCTCTCTTTGCTAAAAGACCTACCAGATCTCCCCCTCTAACTCCTTAGTCTCAATTTTTCAAACCCTTGTACAAAAAAACAGGATAGATAACTTTCATTACATGAGCAAAATGTCTCGCTATATTACCCTTTTCAACAGCTTTTGGATTTCTTATTTGGCTAAAATGTTCGCGTATCCGTTCCTTTAGTTTTCTATTTGTGCAGCCCCCAAATTGCTTTTGGCACTTTAGGCATGTCACCAAATAGATCACTGTGGATGTTTTGCAATTTATGTAGTCCTTTATTTTATAACTGGTATTTGTTACAGTTGACTTAAACTCCTTGGAAATGTGCTGACATGTTATACAGCTACGTTTCCCTCAATCCCCAATGGACCCATGTTCCCTATTCTACCTCCTTTTCTGTTTTCTTTGAACATGCTTGGTGACAATAAATCCCTCAATGTATGGGATCGTCTAGGGACACTTTTTAAACCTGATTTTAGTTTTTTATGAAAGTCATCATCTGCATATAAGCTAGGTAAATATCTCTTAATTACATCGTTTTTGGCTTATAATATTTTCTGCTGTTTTTGTCTCTGGGTTTTTTTATTTATTTGGCAAATAATGAGAGAAATTTCAGGAAAGTCGTGCAAGTAGGGTTGCTGCTTGTTTTCTATCTTGACCAACAAGTAGTTTATTTGTAGTTCCCACTAGTAAGAGACACTAAGCTAACGTATACAAGATACCCAGTCTTACACTACAATTTTGCAATTCACAGGAAGTTAATATTGTTCAGTTTACGAAAAGGTTCTGAAATAGAGCAAACATGACTGATACAATTTTCATATCCTAGAAAATGTTTCTAGGACTAGGACTTTTCCTATTCTTATCTGTATTTGTAGAGGGCTTTCAGCTAGAATTTAGACTACGTCACTTAAAAACACAGGGAATTGCTGAAACTCCTTTCAACCCCAGTCAGAGAGATCAATGATCTATTTTAAAATGCCAAAACAGTTTTACATACTATAACTGACAAAATAATTATATCCTAGTAGAGTAGAATATATATGCAAGACAGTGAAAATAATCCCTACTTTTTAATAGGGGATATATTCTGCATATTTCAATTTAAAACTGATTCTTTCACTACTATTGCGGAACTGTGACCTCGCTTTTTGAAATAGCTCAGTCTGGTCGTATTCATGACATTATCAATATAACTTTAGATTTCTTCGCCCATATATCTCTTTCTAGGAATTTTCCCAGTGTATCTTGCTGTGTGATCTTATAGTAAGTTGAAATGACAACCCAGCCAGAAGCATTTCCTTGCTTTTGCTGAAAAACCTTGGTATGAAGCAAAAGCACATGGATAAGTTACATAATCATGTTGGCTTGAATGCTGAAAATTAATTTCTGAATGCTCTGAATTCATAAAAGTCCCTCCAACATAAGTATTCTCATAATTACTCTAACTTCTTTTTAAAAAATTATGACCAGAACCTTTTTCTATAATAGAAAACTTATAGTGAGATTTAATGCCAAGTGCAACTATCATATGCTATCAATTCCAGTTTAGGGTCAGGGCACACGCTCAGAATCGGGATGATTAGTCGACAGGCGACAAATTTTCTCTTCTTCTGGGTGACTAATCTTCCCAAACTGCCTCCTGCCGGATAAAAGTAAATCGCCGGCGGGATGGCACTCGGAGTGCTTCATTTTCCGAAGTCTCCCGAAGTTGCCTCCCGAGGATGATTAATTGGTATACCTGGAGAGGAGAGTGAAAAGGGCTCAGTGAGAAGCCTGTATGTTCCAGACTGTGGAAGCCACCCTGAATGGTGAAAATCCCAAAGAGAGAGTAGAAGTTGTAAATGCGTGATGTTGAAATGCTAATGAACTGTGTTCTTGTGAAATTATGTTGGGAATAGTTGCCTGAATAAACCTTTGTTTTTGCCCGAAGATGTGATGTCCCTGTTTTTATGATTACCTGTCTACCATTGCTAATTTTCCCCCAAACTGTATATAATGGGCAGCCAGATTGTCACAATAAATATATTGTGGTACAGTGACTGAGGAATTGGTTAAAAAGGTGTGTTTTTCCTTTAATTTCTCCCCAGTAGAACATGTAGGCACCAGGAAGGATGTCAATAAACAGAAAATAGTTTCTCTGTTTAAAGGCTTTGGTGGCCAGGTCCTAGAGGATGGAATATTCTGGAAGGAACAGGCGAGCCAGGTACTCCGATCCAGTAGTCCAGCTCATGGATTAGAGCTCTCTTTCCACAGGAAGGCTGTCCTGTGGAAAGGTACTTAATTCTAGAAAAGTTGTAAGGAAGGTCTCTCAGAGCAGGGCACAGAGCAGGAAGGCTGTGAGGAACTCCCAAGGGTGCTGGGGTGCTGAATTCCACTGCAAGGAGCAACGGGAGCCCAAGACCAAGTGACAGAGAATCAATCAGGAGGCTGAGCAATCCCCAAAAGAAGTACCGTGAGTACAGGGGTGACCCCAATAAAACTGTTTTCTTACTGGTAGTCCACAAGGGGCCCAGTTTAGTGAGGGAACACATCAAATGTGTGGAGGTAGTGCCCAGTGGGCAGGATGAATTTTTAGGATTTGTGTTTTGTATCCTGAAATGGTCACCCCTGTGTGTAAATACACTGCCTTTAAAGAGAAGAAAGTGTTGTGGATACCAAAAATATATATACATATATTTAAAACCCATTCATCGGCATAATCCCATCTCTAAAAATCTAAGGGACACAACAAAGTGGAGGGGATATATTCAAAATATTTAAAAATCATATATTTTGAGTCCACGGTTAGAAACTAAATATTGCCATAATCCAGTTTACAGAGTAAAACTCATAAACAAATTAATCTGCATAGCATACACAACTGGCAGCAATCTTCTTACCAGGAAGTAGCTTAGACATACAATCACAAATGTCCTAAATACATGTTATGAGTTTTCAATATTAAGCTACAATTTTATTTTTCAACCAAAATAAGTCACAAGACACATATTGGATGTGAATCTTAATGAACAGTTGATTTTATTCAGATGCATACATTTTCACAAAAGTGAAAAAAAGAAAGAAATCTCAGTTAGAAAATCTTGCAGTTTTTCACTCACATTCACTTCAATGTTTTGGAGTGAAAAAAATGGGCATTGACTAGTGATAGGCGAATTTGGGGCGTTTAGCTGAAAAATTCACAAATTTCCAGCGAAATTCGTGAATCGGCGGAAAATCAGCGTCCAATTGACTTTGCAATTGGAGTAAGGAAAAAAAGTCACCCATAGACACTTGTATATATTTTGCTACAAAAAAGTCGCCCATAGGCTCTACTATATTTTCCTACAAAAAATTGTTGCAACACAAAATTAAAAGTCTCCTATAGACTTTACTGGTTTTGCGAATTTTTCAGTGAAGTAAAACGGGGGCAGATTTACTCATCACTAGTCTTCAGATCTATCTTGCTATTTGGTTTTTGACAATGCTGATTGATCCCTGACCATCTTACCAGTGCACATTTTTATTTTTGTATGGAAGAGAAGATTTACTCCATTTCTGTTTTGCAACAGACTATGCCAGATTAATAGTCCTTTGTTGGATAATACCCCTGTATGCTTCCAGTAAGTGTTGCACTACCCACTGGGATACCAGGAAAACTCTTAATGGACCTAAGTGTCAGTGGGCTCTATTTCTTTTACCCAGTAAAATCATTCCATAATTCTGCATGAGAACAGAAAAGCTAAATGGAATTTGGGATTTGGCCAGGATTCAGCCTTTTTCAGCTGGATTCGGATTCAGCCAAATCCTTCTGGCTGGCTGAACGAAATCCTAATTTGCATATGCTAATTAGGGGCGGGGAGGGAAATCACGTGACTTTTTGTCACAAAACAAGGAAGTAAAAATGTTCTCCCCTTCGCACCCCTAATTTGCATATGCAAATTAGGATTCTGATTCGGTCTGGTATTCGTCCAAATCCAAAAGAGTGGATTCGGTGCATCCCTAATTAAAAATTCATTTTCTGCTTACCTTGGAGTTCCCAAATTCTTCATCCAATTTTTCAAATCTTTCCCCACAACGTAGTGGAACTCGTTCTTGCTTTTTTAGGTAGGCTTGAGATTTTCAAATCCAGGGGAAAAACTACAAAGGAAGCAGACCATGCAGCTGCGGGGGGAGGGGGGTAGGAGGTATAGGGGGAACCATGAGGCCCAAATAAAGAGCAATTCCAACATACATTGGTAAAACAGGACAACCTCTGGATATGTTAGGGGCCCTAAAATAATTTTGCCGTGTAACATCTATTTAGGTCACTGTCCACATCCTTTATCCGTGTATTTCATTCACAAGTAGCTTGAATACCATTAAACTGTTTAATTAAGGTATACTGGACAGTAGTAGTTAATTAGACTTTTATTATGCAAAGAAAGTGTTTTTGGTGGAGTTCCCATTTTCAAATTCCTGCATTACTAGTTTTCTCAGTTTATTATAAGTACAGTATATACAACTGCTTCAGCCTCTGCCTTGCTCTTTCTTTTCTCACAGCTGAATTTAACAGAAAATTACTACTGGCTTTTCCTAAGGGAAAAAAGCGGCCCAGTTTATCTTTTTTTTTTTCCTGTACAAAAATGGAAACAAAACATAGCAGTGGAATTCTGCATTGCGGCCACATAAGGGTCTAAGTTGGATATCCAAGCATCTATTAGTATAGCCTTTCTGTTTTAATTAGTGCCCCACATTATTAGACCAAGCACAACTACATTATGCAACCCAGTTATGACTGGAGGGATTAAATTATACAGCCAAGTCAGCACATTATCTGCTCACAAAATACATTCTGGGTTCATTGTATTCTAAAATGGCTCTGTAAAATGACAAGGATTTGTATGCTCATCAGGTCACATAACAATCACTCTCGTTTCTCCTGTCACTAATAAAACAATCTTTTGATATATATATGTCTTTCAAAAATTGTATCTGGTTATTTACTTTGAATATAAATTAACCATTGGTCATATCATATAGCATAATTGCCTTTTATTTTTGCCCATTGATAGAATAGAAGGGTTGCAAGAAAGTGGAGTGAATCATAGCATATTCAATACAATTGTCATGAAGCTGAAAACATCATGTTGTTATTCCTATAGTTTGTTCACAGTGTAGCTAAACCTTCATTGTTATTTATTTACAACAATATTTTGTAGGTCAATAAAATGAGATGAAACAGCAGCACTGGAACCTGATTGTTCAATTGATGGATTCATTTATTGAAAAATACTCTTCTAGCATTCAGCTGTGATAATAAGCCTATTTATGCCATATGATATGGCTTTATTTACCTTTTTTTATCAAACCCTTCCTGATCTGTGAGTTTAAATGAGGCAATTACAGACACTGTTGGTGGATAATTTAAATTGAGTGCAGCTTGTAACATAAGCACTGTTTAAGAACACCCTGTATCAGCGGTTCATCTTCATATGGTTTACCTATACAAAGGTTTAATAAGGTTTACTTAGCTGAGCAAACAGTTAATGATGGTTCATTTGTGTTTATTGCCGTTCCTTAAGCAGTGCGTCAAGCAACAAATCTACAGTTACCAATTTTATTTTTCCCCAGTATGAAATTTACTATGTTTTGCATATTTAGATAAATCTGTTGAGGTTCCTGATGTGTAGTTTCGTTGAAATAATATATTTTATTCTCTCTCAAATACTATAGCTTGTTTGTTAGTCATTTATATTAAATGTGATTTTTGTTTCTATGAATGTAGCTAATCTTATTGCCATTTCTAACCAGGGTGAGTATGTTATTATACTGACTTATGTAACAGGTGTATGGGTCAGGGTCTTCCTAAACCTTCCCTTGGGTTACTATCCACTGGTTTTTGTACCCGGGCAAGGGGTTCAATTCCCAGAAACTCCCGGTAGGCACAATATAATTAGACACTTTATCCTCAGGTGGGGCCCTCGCTTATGGTATGGAGGAAGGGATTACCACACTGGTATTTGCACACACATTATTCACTCTTGATCAAATAAACTTTGGGCGCCAGTGGTTCTTTAAAACAGCAGAACATTTATTGAACTGGTGGCACACTTCATGAAGTAAGTAGTGGTAGCAGGTCATTTACACAAATGGATTACTCACGGATACTGTCTGATCCTTTGTTAGTCAGCTTTGTGAATTGAGCTGCCTGTCCTGCCTTTGGTGCACATTCCCCATTGAAGGTACCTCACAGCTGGTCTCATGCTCCAAGGATCTCTCTATCCCTCAGCCGAACCACTTGAGTCCCTAACCTGGTGGCAATGTCACCGCAGGGTGCTAACCCTTCACTAACTCCTTGTTGGAGCCTTGGCTGCTCACTAACTTTCCTGAACTTTCATGAACTCCTATAGTGACCTATTAAAGTTTCTGACCTGACACTCAATTACTCCTATACTGAGGCCTACCTTCACCTCAGGCTCAAGTAGCACACCCCACTTCCAATGGGTGCACTGGACAGAGACAGAACACACGGCAACATCCCTTTTTATAACCTCTGGGGAACTACTCCCCCCCATGGGAAAAATGACCCAGCCTCGCTTGCTAAGGACCCAGCCTAGCTGGCTAACACTTTCACTGGGGCATGAAAAACCTTTACTCTTTTCTATAGTGACATCTACTGGCCAGTCACTGAACTGCCAACAGAATACATTCACATAGGAAAAATGAAACCAAAGAACATTAAGGTGAGCAAAACATTTACACTCCTTATTATCATCAGAATGATAAACTGAAAATTCTAGCTTCTCCGTGTAATGGCTATAATCCAGAATATCTCACTAAACGTACTAGGGAAAATAGCTCACAGCTGCAGCCTATCTGAGATTCTATGACCTGAAACCTTGGCATTAAGCCAAAATGGGAATTACTTATTATTATTACACTATACAAAATAAGGGAAATTGCACGGTTGTTGCATTTCCCTATTGTTCAAAGCAATTTGCGGCCACTCGATTTAACGCCACTTGATTACAATGAATGTGGATAATTTTTTTATAAATTTATTTTGTAGATCACGTGTAGATTATATGGATTTATAAATGACCCCACCTTTGTTTTACAATACAGAAAATCACCCTATTTTAATGTGTTCTATTAAATAGCAATGTAAACTCTTCTGGACCATAACACCAATATTTCTTGGCCTCTATCTCATTCCAAGGAGAACATAAGACTGAAACTGGGTACCAGTTAGAACCTCATCAAACCCTTAACATTTCTTCTATAATAATACAAAATTCTTCTGTGTCCTTTTCATTTTTCTTGAAATGCAATTCTATGGAGCTTTCCAATTTGCATTAATATGAAAAATATCAGTAGTTTTATGTTGTTTTTTGTGACATTGCTTAGAATGACCTTTCTTTCATTATGCAAAAAAATGGTTAGCGATCCTCTTTAACTCACATATTCATGTGTCTCTAAAATAAGATGATCAAAGACAAGCTTGGTGCCTTTTGGGATAAAGGTAGATGTATAAGTAAATGTTTCCCCATCTTTAATATAGGGATAGTAGGAGTAACCTTACATCTATTGCTTAGTAAAGACTCTTGGAGGCACATTTACTTAGCTCGAGTGAAGGATTAGAATGAAAAATACTTCGAATTTCCAAGTATTTTTCTGGCTACTTCGACCATCAAATTGGCTACTTCTACCTTCGGCCACGACTTTGAATCGAACGATTCGAACTAAAAATCGTTCGACTATTCGACCATTCGATAGTACTGTCTCTTTTTAAAAAAACTTGGACCACCTAAAACCTACCGAGCACCAATGTTAGCCTATGGGGAAGGTCCCCATAGGCTTTCCTAGCTATTTCTGATCGAAAGGAAAATCGTTTGATCGATGGATTAAATCCTTTTGCATCGTAATTCGAACAAATTGCGGTAATTCCTTTGAATTCGATATTCGAAGTCGAAGGATTTAACTTCGATGGACGAATATCGAGGGTTAATTAACCCTCGATATTCGACCCATAGTAAATGTGCCCCTTTGTGTATATTATCATACCTTTATGTAGTGGCTAAATTCCTTAGCAACTCAAAAATGTAAATTTAAACAGCAGATTGTATATTCCCCTCTATATTTTACTAACTGACCAGAAAAAGAAAAGGGCTTCAATAATGTTTAAACAGGAGAGAAATGAACACAAGGAAATATATATATAATAACATTACAAAAGCATGAGACACCATTGCAGTATGTTCTATAACATAAACAACTTCATACACATACTGTATTTTCTAGGTTTCGAATCCTTACATTAATATCTTTATAGGGAGGAGGTGTCGTTTCCAGTTTCAATAATGTGCTCATGATTTCAATTACTGATTCATTTTACATTCAGTTGATTGATACAACGTTACATTAAGGCAAGTGCTAATATGAACTAATAAAGGAAATACACTTTGCCAGGAGAGTTAGGGATGTACCGAATCCACTATTTGGGATTCGGCCGAATCCCCGAATCCTTGATGAAAAATTTGGCCGAATACCAAACTGAATCCGAATCCTAATTTGAATATGCAAATTAGGGTCAGGGAAGAAAAAAAATGCAAAAAACCCATCTTTTTTGACGAAAAGTCACATGATTTTCCTCCCCGCCCCTAATTTATATATGCAAATTTTGATTTGGATTTGGTTCGGCCAGGCACAAGGATTCGGCCGAATCCAAATCCTGCTGAAAAGGTCAAATCCTGGCCGAATCCCGAACCGAATCCTGGATTCAGTGCATCCCTAATTATAATGTTTGTCTTGGCACTAAAAAGGTTCATCGGATGTAAATCCTTAAATGATCTTAAAATTTTGTTTTATGGGGAAAAAATTAAGTTATCACTTTTCATTACAAATGTCCATGGAACCTTAATAAAGACAAGAGAGTTAATATAATGCCCTACACATGAGCCCACTGTAAAATTAATGTTCTATAAGTTATGAAATGTCTGGAGAAAACCAGTTACCCAAAAAAAAGTTTGTTAGGACTTTTGTAGGCAATCCCGCTTCAAAAAAGGAAAAGTCGCCAGTGTTTTTGGAACTTTAACTTTAATGCATTTTCGGCACACAGGATATGATGTAAGTGACAGAAGATTGAGGAAGATCTAGCTGCTTTTTAGCACTTTGTCTGGTCTGAATGTGTTGGCCTTTCTTTCGATTAAACTGACCATTCAATTAGATTGCAAACACCACTGAGGCAGATACTGATGTAAAAGAATGGCTGAACTGCCTCTAAGTTCTGCATAATACTGTATGTTGTAAGAGTTGATATTGTTTTTTGTTTTTTTCAATATAGTATTCATGGAATTCATTTTCATTGAGTACATGGAACAACATTTTCAGAAAGTTGGAGTTTAAAAAACAATGTAATATGTAATAAACTGCCTAAAATAACTTACACTTTATCTCCGACATGATAGATTAATTCATTTCAAGAGGCTGATTACTTTGTTAAATAATTGTGAAGAGGCTAAATTCTTTTCGAAATTATGAAAAGATCTCTTGCTCGGAAAGCCACAGCTACCAAGCATTCCAGATAATTAATCCTACCTATATCTTGCAGTCAATTACGTGGCAGGTTTTTATAGGGTTGTTACATTGTTACCTTTCCTGATGCAGTCTTTCCTAGTTCTCCATATTGTTTTTTTGAATTTTCAAATGATGAAACGTGCCATTAAATATGAATACTAGCTCTGTGAACAATAAAACTTAATTGTAGCTCATATGTTATAATTAAACAGCTGTAAGATATCTGATTATGACTTTGGAACTCATACAAACTCACACAAATCATTTGCAGACATGTTTTATAGCAGGAAACTGTTGATAATTAGTTCTGAAATCACTATGAAACATGATTTGAACCCTGTTTATTTGGAAATGTTACTTCAATGGTATAAGTAAGTAATAATATTAATAGCTCTTGTTACATGAAATAATAAAAATATGTTACTTATTTCTAAGGCAATTGTGATTTACATTTTCTATGAACATCTGTTTACCTGAAAAGGAACATTTTACATTTATTTAGTAGAGCGGAATGGCTGCTACCTTATAGAGTGTTAAAATGAGATATTAAAATATCTTCTGGGACTTTTGTAAAAACATTGGAACCCTCTGGCCCTTAATTAGGCATGAGCCAAAAATTGGAATGTCTTATTCAGTATCAATTAGTGCATAATTTACTTCAATTAGAATTCATTTCACATGAACAGTAAAATCAGCACCATCCAGAACGGAAATATAATTGCATAAAGAATATTCTTTATAATAACTATTTTTAATAACTTATTATTAGTTTCTGTTTTTAACATTTTCGCATAACGTTAAAAATACCTTTCATTTTTATGAATATTCAGTATAACTTATAGGCATACTTTGGCTTATTCTGTGCAGGAAAACTCATTAGTCTCCTTTTATTAATATATTTATGTGAATGAATCTGAGTAGCTATAATTACTTTGATGAGCTAACCTTATCTATATACGCTGGCCTCTCTAAGCTTATAAAAAAAATCTAATAATAACTGTGTTGTACAAAGTAATTCTCTGACATGAAAGATTTGTGTGTTTTATTCTACAACAGTGTATTGTTTTGCAATTCCATAATTGATCAGTATATCAGCCTTTTATTTCTATGATATAATGATATTTTTTATTGCAGTGAGGCCTTCATTATTAATGCTTTTTGTACTTTAAGGATTGAAGTTAGGCATTTTTTCAGGCAAAATAGATATTAGAAATTTAAAAGCAACACAAAATACCTGACTATACAATCACAAAAACCTGACGGGTTACATCAGAAGGCCGAAGAGCCTTAATATATTCAGCATGTGTCCTACACTGCTACAGTAATTTGTTCTCTTTTTAGAAGCACCAGCCACCACTGTGATTTATGAAAGCAAATAAAAAAACATCCATTTTATCCGTACAATGGCGCTCGTAACAAAGCAGGGAAAGACTTTGATAAATAAATGCATTTCTGAGTAACAGCATTTTTATGAAGCTGTGTGTCTTAATAAATATATGCTGTGGCCATGAGATAAGAAAGAGTTCTCCACAAAACCTATCCATCTAAAATAGATTTATGGGTTTTTTTACAAAATGTGGCTTTTCTTTGTCCTAAATTTTTTTTATTATTTATGATTATTGTTAATTAATGCAGATGGAGCAGACCTTCTTGGGGCATCTAGTTCATACACAGTATACATGGCCCACCATTCATTTCAATGATGTTCGTATTTGTGCTAGGTGTGCGCCATTTGTTGTGGATTGCCACTGGGAAGATTTAGGTTTCTCCCTAGGATTGCACTATTAAGATAAGGCTGAATGGCAAAAAGAAAATTGAATAGATTTGGGGTTAAGAGTCACAATAAAAAAAAGGAATACAGTAATACAAAAATAATGCGTTTAGTTGCCATAACTTGCTTTCACATTAGAATTTTTTTAAAAAAAAACATTCACAGTGGGCTAAAATTAATTTATGGGACAAAAGAGATGGTACTTAATGGGGGTGCCCAGTTTCAGATGTGTGTCCTTATGGTGAAATTTAATATAATTTTTAAATAATTTAGGTAATACATTTAGGATTTTTATCACCATTTTTCGGTGATGTCTGACATATTACTTCATCTGTTTTGAACCAAAACTCCGTGCTGGATTTGTAATTCAACAAAATTGGAAAGGTTGATGCATCATGCATTGGCTGATGTGCATCAGAAGATATTATTTTCATACCTACCCAATCATGAACCGACTGATATCCATAGTACATGGAAATCAGTTCCCAAACATACCTTACCTTAAATCATGTGATACTATTTTATTAGTGCATTATGGCCAGCATAACTCCAGCACTGCTTAAGAAGGATGTTTGTTTTTTTTTCTCCCAAAAATATGTCTTTATAATGCTACAATCTAGCAAAACATGCACATAATAAAATGTGAAGCATGGCAAATACAACTGAAAATTTCATGTTGTGATTGTAGTTAAAATAGCAGTAAAACTGAAGTATCTAGCCTTAAATGAATATGCCTTGTGACTGAATGCAAGTGTTGACTCAAGCAAAAAAATGTGGATACATTTTGGATAAAAGAAATGCAAATAATTAAGAAAACAAAAATGCAACCAACTGCAAACTGCTTGAGAATATTTATATCTATATAATATTAACTATGAAATGTAAGATGACCTTTTCTTTTAATTTTAAAGAGGGAAGCACCTAAAACCATTTGTACACATTCTGCTTATGTTGCTACAGTTTATTTACTTATGCTTAATACTGATGTTCAGGATGTGGTAGCCAATATAGCACAAGTATGATATAAATAGATGGTACTGCCATAAGTCATGTCCAGTAATCACTTTTTCTTCCCAGCCACAGTCCCATTTTTATTATTACAGGTATGGAATTCTTTACCCAGAAAGTTCCAAATTAGGAAGGCCATCTTCCCATAGACTCAATTTTATCCAAATACAGTAATTAAAATTTTTATGATCTCCTTTTTTGAAGCAATTATCAAACAGTACCCAACTAAGATTCAGTAAATCTTTATTGGAGGCAAAACAAGCCTATTTGGGTTTATTTAATATTTAAAGGGAGATAAAAGTTTTTAAAGGGATACTGTCATGGGGGAAAAAAATTCAAAACACATTAGTTGATGCTTTGGCAGAATTCTGCAATGAAATCCATTTCTAAAAAGAGCAAACAGATTTTTTTATATTTAATTTTGAAATCTGACATATTGTCAGGTTCCCAGCTGCCCCAAGTCATGTGACTTCTGCTCTGATAAACTTCAGTCACTCTTTACTGCAAGTTGGAGTGATATCACCCAAGAACACTAGGAAGGTAACCAGATAGCAGCTCCCTAACACAAGTCAACAGCTGTCTGGTAGATTTAATTACAGCAGTTAGTAGTAAAATCCAAGTTATACTGCATCACATTCAGTTACATTAATGTAACACCTATTTGGGCTGCATAGCACACAAATAGTTAAACTGTCCAGCTAGCAGTAGAAGCACGGGTTACACGCGACTTCACACAACAGGGTCAGGGCCTTCGCCATGTGGAAGTGTTCCCTCTATGGTGTAGTGCAACGACATCCCCCCAGGCTACTGTGCATACAACAAAAGATGGGCGCCAGGAGGTTCTTGCAGTAAAACAGAAAACGGTTTATTTAACTATGCACGAGGCAAGTGACCACAGGTTTAGTAGTCACGCAGGAGCTGAGGCAATAGCACATTTCTCACACAGAGCTGCAGGCATTAGGCATTTCTCACAGAGGAAAGGTCTCCATTAGGCATTTGTAGTATTCACACACATTCCCTCCTGGAAGTTGTCAGGAAAGCAGCTTCTACCCTACAGTCCCTCTTCACTGAGGTCCCTGACTGGAGGCAACACACAGAGCCTCTGGGAAGCTACTCCCTTACTGCAAATCCTTGTTGGAGCTTCAGTTGCTCTTTCTCTCTCACCTCTCTGCCTTTCTCTCCTAGAGAGACTATAACAAGTCTGCCCTAGTGCAACTATTCCTCATTCATGGGGTTACCTGGTCCCCGACTTCTTCTTCCAAAGCACATGGGCCTTTCTGGGCCTAGCTGTGCCCAGGCTCCCCTGAGCACACCCAGCTGGATCACCATCCACAGGCCAAAGAGGAAGTGGCCACTCCCTACACACACTATATAGCAGTGTAGCAGGGGAGTGTCATTCTCTCCTGGCAGATCACTCTAAGAAAAAAGGTGGGGGCCTTAAAGCTGCAGGGCAGATTACCCAGTAGGGGTCCCTACATACACCCGGGGGAAAAACCCATTTCGTCCCGACAATGGTTTAAACATCCCCAACATATATCAACTTACAGTACCATCACATCCACTTCTGGTATCCTCTCCTAAGGCATACCTGGTAACAATGGTCACTGTAAAGGAAACACAGCATGCACAATACTGTATCAAACATTTTCAATTGCATAATAAACATTGCAGTTGGTCAACTTTATTACACATCAGCAAAAATACTTCTCCCCCTCCCAAGGGTCCACACAGGCCAGTCCTTGGGTGCAGAAACACTACTCAGCGAGTAGGTGAAGGCAGAAGAAATGGTGGTGGGGATCAATAGTCCTGAATTAGAACCCACTTAGTCCAGCAGTCCTTCCAGCCACAAAAAACAAGCAAGCAGCACTCTAGGCATCTCACTCTGCAGGAGTCCATAGAAGAGCTGTAGCAAACATCAGAAGAATCCATCCTCCAGGTTCTCCTCTTCCAGATCCATGATCCGGGATCACACATGAGCAGGAAATGGCTCCATCCGGGACATCCATCTTCCTCCCATCCAACTGACATCCGCAGGCCTTCGTGAAATTCGGGGCGAACCTCCAAGCCCGAACCCACGGCCAAATACTTTGAAGGAAATCCATACGATTCGAACAAAACAATGCACAGCCTGGTTTTAGGGAATCGAGCCCCACGTTGGGTGCCAAATGTAACACCTATTTGGGCTGCATAGCACACAAATAGTTAAACTGTCCAGCTAGCAGTAGAAGCACGGGTTACACGCGACTTCACACAACAGGGTCAGGGCCTTCGCCATGTGGAAGTGTTCCCTCTATGGTGTAGTGCAACGACATCCCCCCAGGCTACTGTGCATACAACAAAAGATGGGCGCCAGGAGGTTCTTGCAGTAAAACAGAAAACGGTTTATTTAACTATGCACGAGGCAAGTGACCACAGGTTTAGTAGTCACGCAGGAGCTGAGGCAATAGCACATTTCTCACACAGAGCTGCAGGCATTAGGCATTTCTCACAGAGGAAAGGTCTCCATTAGGCATTTGTAGTATTCACACACATTCCCTCCTGGAAGTTGTCAGGAAAGCAGCTTCTACCCTACAGTCCCTCTTCACTGAGGTCCCTGACTGGAGGCAACACACAGAGCCTCTGGGAAGCTACTCCCTTACTGCAAATCCTTGTTGGAGCTTCAGTTGCTCTTTCTCTCTCACCTCTCTGCCTTTCTCTCCTAGAGAGACTATAACAAGTCTGCCCTAGTGCAACTATTCCTCATTCATGGGGTTACCTGGTCCCCGACTTCTTCTTCCAAAGCACATGGGCCTTTCTGGGCCTAGCTGTGCCCAGGCTCCCCTGAGCACACCCAGCTGGATCACCATCCACAGGCCAAAGAGGAAGTGGCCACTCCCTACACACACTATATAGCAGTGTAGCAGGGGAGTGTCATTCTCTCCTGGCAGATCACTCTAAGAAAAAAGGTGGGGGCCTTAAAGCTGCAGGGCAGATTACCCAGTAGGGGTCCCTACATTAAGTTGGAGAAACAATAGCCTGTCAGAAAGCAGTTCCATCCTAAAGTCCTGGCTCTTTCTGAAAGCACATGACCAGGCAAAATGACCTGAGATGGTTGCCTACACACCAATATTACAACTCAAAAAAATATTTGCTGGTTCAGAAATGAAATTTTATATGGTAGAGTGAATTATTTGCAGTGTACGCAGTGCAGTGTAATTTACATCATAAAAATCATCACAGAATCCCTTTAAGACTTGAGGTATGGTGATCCAATTTACAGTAAGATCCCTTATCCCGAAAACCACAGGTCCCAAACATTCTGGATAACAGGACCTATACCTACAGTATAGACATACTAGATGAATAAAATAAAAGGATTGTTTCTTTATATTACATACTTTGTGTATTTTCAATAGAATTACTTAATTTGATAGTTGAGCCCCTGCATTGTCCTTAAGTGTTTTGCATAAAGGGTATGGCAAGTTTATGGTACCAGAACAACTGTACCAGATGTTTGGAGTACAATAAAATCCATCAGTGGAACTGATTCTACACAGTACATAGTTTCCATGTTTTATGTAGATTTACTAAACCTTTGCCTAAATAGATATGCCACTGTATTGCCATTCACACGTGCAGACCCAGTTTGTGACCTTCATGGTGGTACAATGTGCACAATTCTGATTGTATAAGTCTAACAACCTTCTCAAAAGATTCAGAAGGCCGTCTAGCCAGCTAATGGGCTTTTTAAGTTGGATGGATTTGGAGTAGGTTATTCCTGTCCTGCTCATCGCAGAAAGTCCTTAGCAATTTATATGTATTTTGTTTCCTCTTTGATCTACATCATAACCCCTTAATAATCCCTTCATTACTGTGGTCAGGGAAACGTCAGGGAACTGGCATGGTGTATATATGAGGGTCTTCACCCTTTTTTACCTGTGAGCCACATTCAAATATAAAAATAGTTGGGTGCTATGATTGTCTATTTGGTAGCCCCAAGTGGACTGACAGCCTACAGGAGGTTCTGTTTTGCAATACACCTGGTTTTTATGCAACCAAAACTTGCCTCCAAGTCAGGAATTCAAAAATAAGCACCTGCTTTGAGGCCAATGGAAGCAACATCCTAGAACTTGGTGAGCAACATGTTGTTAATTTACTAGGGGCAGAAAAAGTATTATTTCCAAGACACAATTATAATTAATCTTCCTTTGGTCTTATATTTGCTCTGCAGTGCAATAGTTTTCAAATACAATTAGGAGGTACCAACTAGAACTGGTCATATACTGTGCACAAAGATCTGTTTTTCTGGCCAGGTCACCAAACAAACAGGTGTTGGCCACCTGGGCCCCATACATAGGCAAAGATTCTTCCATCTTGGTCGAGGATAAGCCAGTCACTATCCATCTGCTCATGTTGAGTATAAATTAAACTCATAAAATAAAAACCTATAAGTTTTCCTTTATTAAATACAAAAAATTTACATATTATTGTTCTATTATGCTTGCATTGAAATTATAATAGCTGCACACTATCAAAGGGATGGGTTAGTGCAAAAACCATAAACTTTTCACAGAGGAACTTAGAATTTAGTACTTTTTTTTGCTGCACCTTAAACATTTCTCCTCTACATAGTAACATAGTAACATAGTAAGTAAGGTTTAAAAAAGACACACGTCCATCAAGTTCAATCTTATAGTTTTTTTTTAATCTGCCTAACTGCTAGTTGATCCAGAGGAAGGCAAAAAAAAAACATCTGAAGCCTCTCCAATTTGCCTCAGAGGGGGGAAAAATTCCTTCCTGACTCCAAAATGGCAATCGGACTAGACCCTGGATCAACTTGTACTATGAGCTATCTTCCATAACTCTGTATTCCGTCACTTGCTAAAAAGCCATCCAACCCCTTCTTAAAGCTATCTAATGTATCAGCCTGTACAACTGATTCAGGGAGAGAATTCCACATCTCACTGTAAAAGACCCCTTCCGAATATTTAGGCGGAACCTTTTTTCTTCTCATCGAAATAGGTGACCTTGTGTCAGCTGGAAAGACCTACTGGTAAATAAAGCATTAGAGAGATTATAATATGATCCCCTTATATATTTATACATAGTTATCATATCTCCCCTTAAGCGCCTCTTCTCCAGTGTGAACATCCCCAATTTGGCCAGTCTTTCCTCATAGCTAAGATTTTCCATACCTTTTACCAGCTTAGTTGCTCTTCTCTGTACCCTCTCTAATACAATAATGTCCTGTTTGACTGATGGAGACCAAAACTGTAGGACATATTCTAGATGGGGCCTTACAAGTGCTCTGTACAGTGGAAGAATGACCTCCCGTGACTCTATGCCCCTTTTAATACAGCTCAAGACCTTATTTGCCCTTGATGATGCATTGCTTGCTACAGCCAAATTTATCATCTACAAGGACTCCAAGGTCCTTTTCCATAATTGATTTGCCTAGTGCAGTCCCATTAAGGGTATAAGTGGCTTGGATATTTGTACATCCCAGGTGCATGACTTTCCATTTATCAACATTGAATCTCATTTGCCACTTAGCTGCCCAGATTGCCAGTTTGTCAAGATCATGTTGCAAGGATGCCACATCTGGGATGGAATTAATTGGGCTGGATAGTTTTGTGTCATCTGCAAACACTGATACGTTACTTACAACACCCTCCCCTAAGTCATTAATGAACAAGTTAAATAAAAGTGGACCCAATATCGAGCCCTGAGGGACCCCACTAAGAAGCTTACTCCAAGTGGAGAATGTACCATTAACAACCACCCTCTGTACCCGATCCTGTATCCAGTTTCCTATCCATGTGCAAACGACTTCATTAAGCCCAACAGACCTTAGTTTAGAAAGCAGTCGTTTGTTGGGCACTGTATCAAACGCTTTGGCAAAATTCAAATAGATCACATCTACTGCCCCCCCCCCACTGTCCAGCATCTTACTTACCTCATCATAAACAGCAATGAAATTTGTCTGACATGACCTATCCTTCATAAAGCCATGCTGATTGCTGCTCATAATGCCATTCACTAGAACAAAATTTTGAATGCGATCCCTTAACAAGCCTTCAAATAATTTGCCCACCACAAATGTCAAATTTACTGGCCTTTAATTGCCAGGCTGAGATTGTAATCCCTTTTTAAATATTGGAATAACATCAGCTTTTCTCCAATCCATAGGTACCATACCAGATGAAAGTGAATCTGAGAAAATCAGAAATAGGGGCTGGTCTAAAACTGAACTAAGCTCTCTTAGAACCCGGGGGTGTATGCCATCAAGCCATGGAGCCTTGTTTACATCAATTTTTATTGAAGCTTTATGAATCATATCCTGTGTCAACCACTGACTAGATTGAGCTGAGCCATTAGTGCAGCTATGAAGTGAGCCTGGAAACTCAGTCTCCTCTATTGTATACACTGAAGAAAAGAACTGATTTAGCACATTTGCCTTTTCTGTTACAACCATACTGGTACCATTGTTTAGAGGAGCAACACTCTCAACCTGCATCTTTTTACTATTAATATATTTAAAAAACTTTTTAGGGTTAGTACACATGGTTAGTACACATGATCCATGGATGTGTTTTTAATATTATTACATTTCTGTTACTAGGAAACATTACGTTTGAAATAATATGTCTGCAAGCTCATTAGGATCCAAGAAGATACAAAGTGAAAATTGCATATAAGGGTCCAAAAAATTTGACTGCTCGAATAGAGCAGGAGTGTTTGGCCTGATAACTGTATTTTTTTAGAGTCTTTTACATCGATTTTGCAACTTTTCAATACCATGAGAGAACCTATCCTTGCTATACTGGAAATAACATTTCCTGTTGGATCAGGGGTGTTGCCTATATTGCTGCCCAATCATGATTTTTCTGACAAGCCTAAAAACAAAAAAACTCCACCATATTGTATATACATGTATCAAAGATGTGCATGAATGAGACACAGCTGATAATAAAGCTACTGACATACTTTGATACAATCTACTTCAAGAGGAAAAACCAGATGCTGAAAAATGGAGCGAAGAGTGATTGGTTATTCACGAAATATCAATTATACTGCATGTATCTGTGAAACTTTGGACGGCAATCACAAGCTAAGTTTGTTAAAATAAACGAAGTAAAGGTACATCTTTATAGATTTTTTTTTAAAACATCTCTTAAAAATATTAATTTAACATAATATATCAACAAAATGTATGCTTACAATGATCTCTCCATTAAAAAAATATTCACTTCTACTATAAGGCTCAGTTGCATTTTTTCAAAATGGAATTACAAAGGCATGTACTCATTTTACATACTGTACAATCCATTCAGGTGCAATAGACAAAAATGTGAAACCATTCGTCTATTTCCCCAAGACTTTTTTGTAATCACATTATGTAAGAGGGCGTTGCTTAACGTTCTTATATTATGAACTACAATCCAAAACACATTCTTAAGATTATTATTTCCAACATTAAACCTTGAAAGTGGCCTCGCTTTATTTATATTTTCCACTGAACACCACAAATAGAAGCACACTTATAAAATACA
Organism: Xenopus laevis; assembly: GCF_017654675.1. Taxonomy (NCBI): domain Eukaryota; kingdom Metazoa; phylum Chordata; class Amphibia; order Anura; family Pipidae; genus Xenopus; species Xenopus laevis. The sequence continues at coordinate 49,734,311 of NC_054375.1, read as the reverse complement.
CTGGAATGCTTGAAAAAAAAACAGAAGCAATGTTGAACTTTCAAAGTACTCAAGCAGGTGTTGGTCTTAGAGCCAGTGTTTGATGTCTGTAAACCGGCTTCATGCAACTTTATTCCACATTCCCTCCTCAGGTTTTTGGTTGCCCATTCTGTGTAATTGGGTTTATCTTTTCCAGAGAGACATCTGCATCATAATCCAAAATCCCTGAAAATGCAGGAGACATTTTCTCCAAGCTTTTAGACAGGCCACTTTCATCTTCTTTTTTCAGCACTTCATCTTCGGGGCAAATGATTGCATGGGGGATCAGGTAAACTAAATTGCACTCGTTTGGTATGGAACCTTTCGGCTCCTGCTGGCATGAATAGACCACAGCTCCATTGTTGTTGATACTGACAGTTTCTATGATGTTGTTTGATGTAGGGCAGAGCCTGTAGCAGCCTAGAAGGTTTGAAAATGCTTTACGGAAATCAGCATTAAAGGCATATATGATGGGATTCAAAGATGAATTTGCCCACCCGAACCATACAAACACATCGAAGGTGGTAGAGCTAATGCAGAACGGTTCTGTTCCACTTGTGGTTAGACTAGGATCACAAAATGGCACTATGCAGTTCAGTATAAAAAAGGGCAACCAGCAACATACAAAAACTCCCATGATAACAGATAATGTTTTTAAAACCTTTGTTTCTCTTTTAAAAGAGGTCTTTAATGAGCTTTCTGGTTGCTGACAGTCAAGACTGTTTCTGTTGCTAGTACTGTTCTGACAATTCTTGGCATGCACTGCTGCCCTTTCCAAAGCTGAGATGCGCCTTATTTGTTTGGCTGCTATTCTGTAAATCCGAGTGTAGGTTACAATCATGATGGCCACTGGTATATAGAAGCTAATTAATGAAGAGGAAATTGCGTATGTCCTATTTAGACTTGAATCGCAGTTGTCCATTGTTCTATCATGTAAAGTGATGTTTAGATCAAAGAAACTGGTGGTCTTTGCTTTGTGCCAGTTGAGCTGTACAGGAATGAATGATATTAAGACTGACAAAGTCCATGCAACACCGATCATGATAAACGCTACCTTTGGTGTCATTTTTCTTTCATATCTAAATGGACTTGAGATGGCCCAATAGCGGTCAACACTGATGACACATAGGTTCAAGATTGAAGCTGTTGAACACATAATATCAAAAGCAACCCAAATATTGCAGAAAGTACCAAAGGGCCAAAATCCAGCTATTTCAGCCACAGCTTTCCAGGGCATCACCAAGACAGCAACTAGTAAGTCAGATACAGCTAAGGAAATCACAAAGAAATTTGTGACTTTTGATCGAAGGTGGCGAAACCTGATGACAGCTGCACAGACCAAGGTATTACCCAAAAGAGTTGAAAGAATTAATACAGAAAGGAAACAGCCTGTAAGAACTCGAAAAGATGATTCCCTTTCTGTAAGTAAAACGTCTTCATCCATACTTGTGATATTAAATGTCATGGCGTCCTCCAAGTGGAATTCATGGCATTATTCTTTAAGAACAGGATCCGCTATTATCGGCTGGTCTACAATCCCCAGAGGAAGAAGGAAAGTCAATTCCAATTTTCATTTTAAATTACTATGACAATATAAACACAAGCTTTTCCTAGGGATAGTTTATTCAGTCCCAACAAGGCCTTAAATAAATTCATTTGACAATTATACTAGTGGTTTGCCTTCTTTTTAAAAAATAAAGTGCAAAATTGCAGACGTTAAGTGAAATTTCTCAATGATCCATCGTGGTCACTTTCCCCTGGACTGGTAGGCAAAATGTAATGGTCTGCAGGAAGCATTCTCCTTGTTCCCCAGCATGTTTTGCAAATGCATCGCAGGCAACGCAACTCTTTTATTCAGCTCAGTGTTGTAACCTTTTGAAGTGACTCAGAACTCTTCACGAGAAGTGTTCCAACACACTGTAGGTAGAAAAACAAGAACATTTTTAGTGTTAATGCAAAAAAGCAACCACCCCTCCCCAACTTTCTTCATCCTACACTATTCTAAATTCCTGATTTTTCATTCAAAAGGAAATTCTTAAGTGCTATAATGCAGCTTTTATCACCATTAAAATGACGTGACAAGAGAAGTTATTTCAACATTCACATCTTAACGTCTATTTGCAAATGCATGAAGATTACAGCATATATATATATATTTGCATTAATGCCCTGTTGATATGCTTCTATCTGGCCCAGGATTACAAAAGGTGTAATTAGAACAGAATGAGATGAGTATGCTGATTGTATTTCATAATGAGTTCTCCAGTTTGTATGACTGGCAAACTACCTATTACTGTGCCAACATCACACTCCTCCTAAACCGGCACATAGACTTAGACCATGGGGAAAAAATACACTTATAAATAAATCTGCTCTTTTAATTCTTTAGTTACCCAACTGTAAGCCATCCACTCCGTGAGTGGTAAAAATAAAACTTCTATGCCCTTCTCAGTTGATCATTTTATACAGTTTTGAGCCACAGTAAAGGAACAGTATACGTCTAAAAAAACTGTGCTAAAAAATTAGCACAGTTGGTGCAAAAAAATGCATTCTGTCTATCCTTGTAATTTAAAATATATATTTTCCTATAGTATTACCATTCTATAGCATTAATTTGAAAGTTGGGTTTTTTCACTGTACATGCTCCCCCTTACCTTTATAAATACAGTACATTGTTCTTTATCTACCGTTAAACAAAAAGACAGCAGCCTTTGAGCAGCTCTTTATCAGTGCCTTCTAGGTTGACACTTAGGGGGTTATTTACTAAGCTCCGAATACCTGAAATTCCCTGAAATCCGAAAAATTTGTGATTTTTTTTTATAATATCGGACTTTTAAAAAAAATCACAAATTTTTCAGAATTTATTAAACCCCGAGGGCTAAAAAGCCCGAATATAAAAACACGGCATCTCAAACCTGTCGAGGTTGCATAAAAGTCAATGGGAACAGTCCCATTGATTTTTGGTTGTGTTGGGGGTTTCGGGCAATTTCACAATGTTTTTGGAGCTTTTTGGTGAAACTCCAAAAATTCTGAGATTTCGGGGAAAATTCACAAAAAAATCGTGAAAATCTGAGCTTTTCCCGCAAAGCAAATTTTTGGGAAATTTTAATAACAAATAACCGCTAAAAACCCGAAGTCGGAGTTTGTAGCAGCCGATATTGAGATAAATTCGGACCTTGATAAATAACCCCCTTAGTTTTTTCAGATTCTCCATTGCTCTTCTGGACAGGAAGTGACAGGAAGCGCTAAAGTGAAACTGGCTTCATATTCTTGTTTAGTGCCAGAAATAACAAAAAACATAGCTTTTTCTTAAGTAAAACAACAGGCAAAAAGAATGTTTGGCACAAGCCCTATACACTGAGCTCATGTTGAAAAAAGGCTGCACAGTTCCACCAAGGGGGTTATTTTTTTTTTTTTTTCAAATAACCAAACTAGAATCCATGATGTGACATTATTTATTGGTTTGTTGGAGGACAAACTCGATAAATTCTAGTGAAAATCCGAATCTTACAATTTTTTAAGAGTTTTTTCCCGTTTTTTTTCAGGCATTCCATGGAAATCCCATTTTTTGGGGAATTTTTGCCCGAAAAGTCCAAAATAGTCTGATTTTCAGGCTAATTCCAGCGGAGACCACAGAAACTTCCAAATATGATAGGGACCTCTCCCATTGACTTATATACAACATTGGCAGGTCTGAAATGCCGGATTTTCAGATTCAGACTTTTTCAATCCTCTGAGTATCTGGAAAAATTAGGTTTTTTTCCACAAAAAATTCGGATTTCATAGTTAAAAAACTAATTTTTTTTCAGTTTTTGGCATTCAGACTTTGATAAATAACCCCCTGAGTGATTACTTTTTAGTAAACAATCTTGGAAGACCTTGGTTTCATTTGTATGCAGCCGAACAAGGTAAAATTTCATCCAGGGCTTTATTGGATTTTGTAGCAAGTTCGTTTATTGAATTTATTTCATTTATACAGTTTTTTGATGTAACATTGGTATGTAGTGTCAGGATTTTTTATTTAAATACTGTTCCTGTATAATTCAGTCTTTACGTATTACTATGCAATCTGAAGCATTAAATCTATGAATAATGAGGTCTGCTTAAGAGGCAGCCATGCTGTAGAGATTGTCTAAGGCATTTTATCCTCTGACCTAATTTCTAAGAAATGAATATGAAAATATTTGCTTATATGAGTGTGCGTCTCCTTTTAATAGAGCAGATGTCCCATGACAACAATTGGCAACATAATTCAAGTTCTCCTTTAAATATAATATGAATGATAAAAAACAATACAGGTATGTGATCTGATATCCAGAAAGCTCCAAATTATGGGATGGCCATTTCCTTTTTCTCTATATATATTCTGTATATTCTGGGTTTATTTTATGTTTAATTGTTTTTAAGCAGACTTAAGGTATGCATATTACAAAAAGTCCCCTTATCTAGAAACCCCATATTCAAAACTTCTGGATAATAGATGCCATGCCTGTGTGATAGCCAGACTGCAATTGTTCCTTGTGTTTTGTTCTACAGGTCCTCAAAATGGAATTTAAATTTGTACCACTGGCCTTAGCAATGAGTCAATGTTTTGAATGATAGATGAGAAGATGAACAGGAGTCTGAACAGAAAAAATTATATATGCCAGGGAATTAATGGGTATTTCAATGTATTTTTTTAAGTATTATGGAAATAGTGACATTTTAAAACAAGTTTGCACATGAATCCTCATTTTTGTGCTTTTTCAGCGTATTAGCCTTTTCATTTTAAATTACTATGTGGTTTCTAGGGTCAGTAGCCTTAGAAATCAAAAGGTTACTTGGTTTTATTTATACTATATTGTTCTTTTCAGGCCCACACCTATAACCTGTACAAACTATACAAGGGGTTTCGAATTTAGCAACCAAATTACAAACGTAAGAGTCGCATTCCGAAAAAATACACGTAGCAAATAAGGGGAACCCAACCTGAAAGTCATTTAGGGAAAATTCTAGGGTATGGGAGGAGTAGGAAAACAGATACTATTTATACCACAAACTGTCTACTTTCCCCATTTTCCTAAAGCAATTTTGTAGCAGCCTGTCTGAAACCAGGGTTTTCCATACCTGTTGTTTAAGCCAAGTCTGTGTTTTATTGAAACAGAATAGCACAATAGACAGGCATATAAGGAGTAGTTTACGATTCCCCTGTGCAGAAGTACATAAGCACTAAAGGGTTCAAGAGCCATTAGTGCTCAAGGATGACACACGTGTGCCTGGGGAATGGCTATGATCAGCAGGGGCCAACTTGATCTTCAGAAACCAATTTGGCAACTTTTATTGAGTCATATAGGACCACCTTAAAAGATGGCACTAAATGTTCACACTCCACAGGGTGTGATGATCTTTGACCCTGTACGATTCTTATTAGTGCCATACACTGAGATACTACTGTCTTACTACTGATTTAAATGTCATTAATGAACACTTAAAAGGGCATAATCCACATGCAACGTTGGCAGACCAAAAATGTTCCATTTAATATTTGTCTCACTGCAGATGTCAAACATATTTTGGCTAAATTGTTCAGCAAAACTTTTGGAATATCTATTGGTTGATGAATGTTTTACCTAATTGTGCCTTTGCTATAATAGCAATACTCTCAGAAACGTTATAGCTTAGATTTTATCATGTCCTCTAGCTTCAAATAGAGGACAATCCAATATGAGTGATTGCTTGTGAATATGCCTTCATGTATTTCCTTACACTACAGCCACAACTAGTTTTTAATCTTATATTTTAAAGGACAAGGAAAGTAAAGAAGTAGGCTAGAAATGTTGTACATTATGTGTTGGGCTTCTGTACCAGCCCCAGGCAATCAATGCCCTTTAGAAGTTAAGATCTGTGTCTCCAAAGATGCCCCATGCCCCAGTAGCTCCCCATCTTCTTTTCTGCTGATTCACTGCACATGCTCTGTGCTGCTGTCAGTTACTGAGCTTAGGTACCCACTCACAATATACAGTACACATAGAATAGAAATGTCACAATATAGGGCTAATTAGTAATTAATACAGATAATTATTACATGGCAGCACAGAAACCAGTACAACTAGTATCATAATTTAATAATCAGCCCTGTAGCATAAATTGCAATGACCCCAAAGCTTAGCTTCTCAACAGCTGCTCAGAGCCCTCTGAGCATGTGAGTGTCGCAGACACTTTCCAAGATGGTGACCCCATGTGACAAGTTTGAAGTCCTGGATCATTGCTGCTTTTGAGAAGTTGAAACTTTAGGTTGGTGCAATAAATTCAGTATATAAAGCATAGCATTTTTATCCATATCCATTTTTAGGGTTTAGTTCTCCTTTAAAGCATTTTTGTCTTTAACTTTAAAGCAAGTTTTAAAGCCGGTCGTCAAGTATAATAATAATCATGTATGAACTGGTATTTATAAACACTATTACTATCACTATTGACTATGCCTCTATGCCACCAAGAGTTTTGGCAGGGGATGCGGAGTTAGGGACACTTAGGGGCAGATGTATCAAGGGTCAAATTTCAAGGGGTTAAATCCCTCGAAATTCGACTGGGGAATAGAATCGAATAGGGAATTTGGGGGAATTTACGCGCGGACGAATAGTCGAATGGGCGAATATTCGCCCGTCGAATAGTCGAGCGATCGAATATTCGATCAAAGGATTTTCATCCGATCAAATGATCAGTCGAATGCCTTTTTATTCGATCAAAAACTTAGAAAAAAAGCCTATGGGACTTTCCCATAGGCTTTTAAAGCAATTCGGTAGGTTTCATCTGGCGAAGTAGGCAGTCGAATGATTTTTAAAAAAGACAGTACTTAGACTATCGAATGGGCGAATAGTCGCAGCGTTTTTTCGCTCGATCTATTCAAATCATTCTACTCAGGGTAATTTATGCCAATTCGATAGTCGAGGAGCACAAAAAAGTTTTTTACCCTCTATTCATTCACCCGAGCTTAGTGAATGTGCCCCTGAATTATTTGCCAGTACTGCTATTTAAAGAGGGATACAAATAGCTTTTATTATTTTACAGGTATGGGACCAGTTAACCAGAATGCTCGGGACCTGGGGTTTTCTTGATAAGGGTTATTTTCGTAAATGTAAACATTAATTAAACCCAGCAGGATTGTTTTGCCTCCACTAAGGACTAATTATATCTTAGTTGGGATCAAGTACAATGTAATGTATTATATCTACCGCTCTCCCGCAACTCCACTTCTACTGCAATGGTGGTGCTGGTCCTCCGTCAACCCGGCAAGGTCACTTAGCAACAGTAGGGAATTCACATATCAGCACACATACTATTGTCTGCAGTCGGGGACGTGGCCACCAACAAGATCGACGTTTCTGGGGGGTTTAACAAACACATATAGGTGTGTGTCCAGGGCCGCCATCAGGGGGGGACAGGGGGGACAAGCGTACCGGGCCCGGGCATGAAGGGGGGCCCGGCAGCGCTGCATTTTTTTGAAGATCCGGGCCCCCCTTACGAGCGCCCGAGCCGTACGTCTTGCCTCTTCAGTGCCGAATGCGGAAGTGCCGAAAAGCCGAAGCCGATGCGACGAAAAGACCCGAAGTCACGGAAAAAGCCGAAGTCCCGAAGTCACGAAGCGCCGAAAAGACCCGAAGTCACGAAAACAGCCGAAGCCGAAGTCCTGAAGCAGCGCAAAGACCCGAAGTCACGAAAACAGCCGAAGCCGAAGTCCTGAAGCGGTGAAAAGACCACGAAAGGAGGCGAAGTTGAAGTACTGAAGCCATGAGTTCAATTCTACTGAACACCAGTTTGTGTTTTTTTTTTTTTTAATCCCCTGGCCACCAATGTATTATTTTAATATTCTATAGGCCCCTGCCACCAATCTTTTTTTTAAAACTTTTGTTTTTGGGGCCCCAATTTTTTTTTTAACTCGTAAGGGGCCCCTTGCCACCATTGTTTTTTTTTTGGGTTTTTTTTTTCAAAAAAAAAATTAATTTTCTTTTTGGTGGCCCCAAATTTTTTTAACTTGTAAGGGGGCCCCTGCCACCAGTTTTTTTTTTTTTTCAAAAAAAAATTATTTTTTTTTTAAATTTTTTTTGGGGCCCCAATTTGTTTTTAACTTGTAAGGGGGCCCCTGCCACCAATTTTTTTTTTCAAAAAAATTTTTTTTTCTCCAAATTTTTTTTTTGGGGCCCCAATTTGTTTTTAACTTATAAGGGGGCCCCTGCCGCCAATGTTTTTTTTTTTTCAAAAAAAAATTAATTTTTTTTCAAATTTTTTTTTGGGGCCCCAATTTGTTTTTAACTTAGAAGGGGGCCCCTGCCACCAATGTTTGTTTATTTTTTAGTTTTTTTTACATTTTTTTTGGTGGGGCCCCAAGTTTTTTTTAACAGGGGGCCCCTGCCACCAATGTTTTTAAAAAAAAAAATTTTAATTTTTTTTTTTTGGGGCCCCAATTTTTTTTATAAGGGGGCCCTGACCATCAATAGCTTTTTACAACTTGTGTGGGGGGGGGTTACTTTTTTAGCGCTGATGTCTGTGTGGTCTTTTAACTGCGATGTGGGCGGGATATGGGGCGGAGCTTGGTCGTCAGTGTGGGCGGGGCCCAGGGGGCCCCAAAAATTTTGTTGTACGGGGCCCCGTGATTTCTAATGGCGGCCCTGTGTGTGTCACACTTGAGATTGTATCCAGATGAATGGAGGTTGACCCCCCCCCCCCCGAAACGTTGATCTTGCTGGTGTATAATAATAAAAAGAGGGGCCACGTCCCCGAATGCAGACAATAGCGTGTGTGCGGATCCGCAAATAAAGTACAATGTACCATTTTATTATTATAGAGAACAAGGAAAGCATTTTTAAAAAATTTGAATTATTAGATCTAAACGGAGTCTATGAGGGATGGCATTCGATATTTTGGAGCTTTTTTGGATAATGGGTTTCTAGATAAAGGATCCCATACCTGTATTAGATGCTAGTGCCAACATTGTATTATATGCTAAATAAACAATTGTTTATTAATATGCCGTTTGATTTACATAGATTACTGTAGCCATTAATCACATTGTAATTGCACAATAGATGCTACTGAGCTCACTGTATTTCAGATGCCAGTAGCCAATATTTACTGTTCAGTGCAGTTTAGATGACATTATTAATTTCATTATATATGTTATAAATAAAACTACCCCAGAACCCATTGCACTCATTATCATGAAATATTAGCCCTTATCTGAACAATCAGAAACACACAGAAATGATTTGTCAAGTAAAAATATAATTTTCTTTAAAATATATGTTGTACCAAAACAGACTATACAGCTAATGGGTGTGCCCATAAAAGCAGGGCTTGGTCCTTAAAAATTGTGTGCCCTCTAATTGTTTTGCAGTGGAGCTAGATGGACTACAAAATTCCTTCCTGTTTTCACTGTCCTCTCCTAAAAATAATGGCTACATGTGTTTATTCTATAAATAAACAGAATCAGAGAAAAGAAAGCACAATCAAACAGGCAGATTTGTGTTATTGTTTCTTGTGTATTTCAGATCATATTGTACAAATACACACACACACACACACAAATACTTTTCCATTGGAAATTTACCAAACTGATACATAAGGTTTACACTTCACTGCTACCTTTATTATAAGCTATACAATAGAAAAATTTATTTTTGAAAAAAAAAAGTCTTATTTTTTATTAAAACCTTTAGTATAACAGTTCTGTTCAGTTCAGTGAAATAAAACATATTATGCATTAAGCGCACAGTGTTTGAAGCAATGCAAAGGTTCTTCCCTGGGGATATGACACATGAGCTGTCAAGTAGCCTGGGGCATTCATGTATAGGAAGGGTTTAAACTAGGGATGCACCAAATCCAGGATTCGGTTCAAGATTTTTTCAGGAGGATTTGGATTTGGCTGAACCGAATCTGAATCCAAAAAATCATGTGACTTTTCATCACACAAACAAGAAAATAAAGATATGTTTAAATGTGTGCTGTGTGTTCAGTTGCTATAATAACAATACTCGGAAACGTTACCACTTTGATTTTATCATGTCCTCTAGCTTCAAATAGAGGACAATCCAATATGAGTGATTGTTTGTGAATATGTCTGCATGTATTTCCTTACACTACAGCCACAACGAATTTTTAATCTTATATTTTAAAGCATTTTTGTCCTAAAGTTTTAGAGCCAGTCAAGTGTAATAATAATCATGAATGAACTAGTATTTATATACCATGTTCATATTGATTAGGGTTTCCCTCCTTCCTGGGTTTCCTAGTATTCTCCTCTTTTTACAGATTATGTTTTTATGTCTCAAAACTCAAACTATAATATTTCCCATGCAGAGTTGGATTTCACGGGCGGACGCCCGACCGCACTACCTCCACCCGTGCGAGGAGCACGGAGGAGGAGCTGGAGCACTGGGGAGATGCACTTCCCCAGTGCTCCTGAAAAAGTGGCCGGAGCAGCATGGCACCCCTAATACTTTGCCGTCCTAGGCCCGGCCCTTTGTGGCCTCGCTACAAATCCGGGCCTGGTCCCATCTTCCATAAGACAGGAAAGTTCTAGCATGCAATTAAAGGGGTTGTTCACCTTTATGTTAACTTTTAGTATGTTACAGAATGGCATATTCTAAGCAACTTTTCATTTGGTCATCATTGTTTATTTTTTCATAGTTTTTAGATTATTTGCCTTCTTCCTCTTTCCATTTCAAAAGCCTCAAACCCCCCCCCCCCGAAACGTTGATCTTGCTGGTGTATAATAATAAAAAGAGGGGCCACGTCCCCAACTGCAGACAATAGTGTGTGTGCGGATCCGTAAATCAAGTACAATGTACCATATTATTATTATAGAGAACAAGGAAAGCATTTTTAAAGATTAGAATTATTTGATCTAAATGGAGTCTGTGGGGGATGGCATTGGATATTTTGGAGCTTTTTTGGATAATGGGTTTCTGGATAAAGGATCCCATACCTGTATTAGATGCCAGTGCCAACATTGTTTTATATGCTTTTTCATTCCATTTTATTATTACAGAGAAAAAGGAAATTATTTTTTAAATATGGATTATTTGGATAAAATCGAGTCTATAAGAGATGGCCTTTCTGTAATTCTTAGCTTTCTGGGTAACGGATTTCTGGATAAAGGATCCCATACCTTTACAAGAAAGACATTTCAATTTCATTTAAATGCAACATTTTGGGTATATGATGTGTCCTTTCTAACGCCCATTCACCATCTCACTATAAATGTTCATTTATATAGCATTTAAAAGAGACCGAACAGGAGACAACATCACCAATCCTCTTACAGAATTATATTCAGTATATTAGAATATGTTGTCATACCTTCAAAATCACACTTTCAATGTTCATCATTATTTCTTGTTCTAGCATGTCAAGCCAATTTTCTAAAATACCTGCAAAAATGGGGTATTCACATATCACAGTTTTAAATATAAATCATATTATGTGTTTAGTTCTGCAGGGGAAAAATAATTGAATTTGTGTATCCACCACATGTAGTGTAAGCCACAATTCTCTTTCACCCCAATGGAGCATCTCTCCAATTGAGATAGAGCACCGGTGAGTCCCTTAATCACTATGGAGTGTGCGTCTGAACTTTTGTTCATTACATACTGTATATACGTGTTTATTTTATCTTGTATAAATAGTCAGTATTTGTGATTTCTCTGTTTTGATGTACACTAGCAAGGTCCCACCTTCATAAATACCTTCCATTCCTCCAAAGGTTTATAAAGGGCAACTAAGACTTCAAAATGTCGGAGCATATAGTTGAGGGGTTTTAAAATTTCAACTCAGGTTTGTTTCTACAGTGAGACCTGGCAAATTTAACTGCATGCACTGAGGAATAGCTGTAGCTCCCAATGCAGGACTAGGACACATTATGTTGAACAAAATCTTCACTGCAAACAGTATTCCCAGCTGGTTTAGTTCAATCCATATTTAAACATGTTTCTATGCTTGAAAAAGGAATTAAAGAGAAATGCGTTTTGGGTTTTTTTTTTCTGTGCTTTAGTAAATCTAACCTGACCCATAATCTATTCAGAATGAGTATATCCAGCAGCATGATATATCAAGAGATACATTTTATCAATTTCTTAACCTGTTTGATTGAACATCTCAAATGATCCTGGAATTAAAAAGTTGTTTTCCATGCCGGAGCTCACTTAAATAATGAATTGGCTTCTTGGAATGCAGTCAGACCTTTCCAGCTGGCTGAAATCCATTTTTAGCTTCAGACTGCAGATTGCTGTACTTTGACTGGCAGGTCTCCTCATTCACAGTTCAGTTCTTCCAGAGAAGAAAAAACGCTAAACTGAATGGGATTCCTGACCAAGAAAGGGAAATTTGTGATTTAACAAATCAATTCGACGCCTTTCCGCCTGTTACAATATAGATTGGTAATGGGACAACACCACACAGTAGTAACACACAAGTCAACTAAATATCCCAGCATTCTGTGCTCCAGGATGAGTTGTAGAAGTCAGTGTCAAACTGAAATGAGCCCTAGATATGCATCCAAACCACGGACACGTCAAGCTTCAATACATGAGATGTCAAAACAGGCCAGGGTGGATTACTATGACAGAGCATCAGAGCCAAGTCAAGGAGGTGTCAATGTTCTCCACCAAACTTATATAAAAAGCACAATAATAAAATCTTTGAAAGTGTATCTTTAATCAGCACTATGTCTCCACCAGGAAACTCCATCACTGCCGTTATCTGTTACCACTCTACTAGGTTTCTACACTCTCAGCTCAGTAAAATACATGCCTGCCGACCCATAAGCCATAAATCTGACCAAGACAACTTCAGATTGAGCGGTTCTTTGCCATGGAGTAATGTGAATGCACCAAACTGATTATTAGGGGTCAGACTCCTTGTTGGTTGGTATAAGCCCATATGCTGAATGTAACTAGGAAGAAATAATGGTGTAACACGAGCAGGGAGAACATAGGTGTTTATACATAAATTGTCAGGGTTCCTCAACAACCTTCAAGTAGATAAAAAGGTGGCTCGGTGGGTCAGAAGGCAAGGGGAACTGCTCACTTGCCCCCCACATGCTTGCCAACATCCCTCGTTCACCTTCAAACCACACACTCCCTTTAACTTCCCTCTTCAGCCACAGTCAGATGCTCAAGAGCTCCAATAGTGTTGGTGCTGGGTGTTGCGCCCTAGGCACATGCATCTTTTGCCTACCCCTAGTTCTGACCCTACAAAGGGGAATATTTATCAAAAGGTGAACCAACAGTTTGCCACAGTTCACCAGAGGAGAACTCTGAAAGAATTCACATATGACTGGGTGCAGTTCCATGCCATAAAATGAAATGTGATTTTCTACTTAAACAAACTGCAAAAAACAAGTGCAAATTGTCATGTCTGCTAGGAATATGCTTTCATGTTATGTATGCACATTTATCAATCTATAATTGTATACTGTATGTATATGTGTAGAGCTTGAAAATCTAATTCTAGGACTAGTAGTAGTTTCAATGCAGAAGAGCTTAAAAAGAATGTACCGTTCAGGTACAGTACAGGGCCCCATTGCAGCCGGCAGGAGGGAGGATGTGCACTGCCCCTGTTTCACTGTTAGCAGGCTATTTTGCTGCAATAAATTTCACCCAAGAAGTGTTCAAAACTGTTTAGTGGACCAAGCAGCAAGACATTATGACCTAACATTCCAGTAACCTAAAATGGAAATGCTTAGAAAAAGTTCTAAAAGTGCTAACGATGGATAAAAACCCACTATGCAATGTCTTTTGCCATAATCCCAATTCTATTGCTCCCCACCACAAAGAGGTACAAGTCCTCATGCTTGATGTCAGAAGTGAAAATAATTGGACCATGTATTGAACAGCAAGTATTTGGGAGCAATGTAAGGAGTTACATGAAGACAATCTGTTTAGTAGGCAGTGTGTAGGTTAGGTGCAAAGCATTTTAAATTCACTGCCAACATTGCACCTAGAACTGTGTCCACTTGTAATAATTCTATATAGGAACACTATGACAAAGCTTGATGTGAGCATTTTTAATCAAGGGATTCCTTCATTACAGAAGAATGGACCATGTCACCAGTGGGAGGGAAGAATAAGCAGATTCTATAAAACTTAATCTTGTTGCTACTCAAAGAATCTGAAAATACAGCTGCAATTTTTTTTTTTATTTATTGCACCTTGTTCTTGCATACATTATTTGCTTTTTTCAGCATATTATTTCTCTTTCATAATGAATTAAGTTAAGCTCCAACCACCTGAAACAGAAGCAGTGTGTGGCAGCACTACACACTGAGCATCTTATTAGTAGGATAATCTTCCTAAAACGAGCTCAGTTCAATTTAAAAAATGGGCTGTTTTACGATGATTGCCTGGCATGCATTTGTATGAGAAACAGCAAGCTCCATTGTTCTAGCTGCTTAATTTAACTTTGCTAATGAGCAGCAGGAATAAAGCATTGAAACTTACACGGTTTCACCATAAGTGGCATAATCCTTTTAAAATGGCATTGCAAGAACATAAGTAATTCAGGATGATGCCATATATAAGCATTAATTGCAGTATCGCCTTTTGGGTTCCTATTCTGAGAACAAATACCTTACTCTTTATAGTCGACTGAATGCAAAGTTACTATAAATAAAGCCATTATAAAGAAAATTAATTATGTTTCTGTTTTTGGAACTAAGCAGTGGTTGTTCCTATGGTTAGGGCCCCCTTTATTCTTAACAAGTCAGATTAGAAACATCAAACCATTTCCAATTTGAATATGAATATATTTTTGAGGCAGAAGGAATAGGAAAGAAACTCTCAGGACTTTGTATCTCATCAGAACTATATAGGGAAGTTATCAAAACATTAAAAAGAAATTGAATATCACTTGATATAGTTTTTATTTTTATATCAATATTATTTCTTTTTGATTTCATCCACAATTTTTTTCATGCTTTATTATAAAGGCAAGTCTCTTCTCCTGTAAATGGCAGCAAAAGCAATTGCGAGTCAATTGGTTCAAAGCTACAATAAATAATGGGGTGATGTAAAACAATTAATTCTATTGTCTTGCAATTGCATTAATTTTCTCTGTTCTCTTAGTTTACATTATGAACTCTGACTTTCTGTAAAGTGCTCACTAAAATGAAATCGATTCCTTTTCCTCCTGCCCTCCTATTTCATTTTAGTGCATTATAATAAGTGACTTTAATAATGTATAAGGCATTAAAGCAAGCAGCTATTAAGATGATCCAAAATGGCTTTATATCTCTGCAAAAATAGACCATTCCTTGTTGCTGCCTAAATATAAAAATACATTTTCTATGATTTGTGTAATGTTATTACTTCAATTGTATTCCTTTGGGGCAGTTTATATTCTAGTCCATCTGCAACCATAGCATCAGACACACACACATAGTACCAACTTAAGGTCGCCATACCAGCAGAACTTGAGGTGGGATTTACTGGGTTGATCGGATTGTTTGACCCTTGGGCCAAATGATCAGATCAGAATGATGGGGATAGAGGCCTTCAGGGCAAAGACCACATTAATCAGTCAATGCTGTCCTTGTCCCAACAAGATTTCAAACCTGGCATCAACATCCGTTTGATTTTCAGCCAGATGTTAGTGGGGTAGGCCCATCAGACGGCCCCACACATGAGTAGCTTTTATCAGCCCATGTATTGCCATCTTTATACAGGTAAGGGACCTGTAATCCAGAATGCTCAGGACCTGGAGATTTCCAGATAAGGGACCTTTCTGTAATTTGAATAGCCATACTTTGTGGCTAATGAAAAAACATTTAAACATTAATTAAACCCAATAGGATTGTGTGGCCTCTAATAAGAATTTATTATATCTTAGTTGGGATCAAGTACACGCTACTGTTTTATTATTATAGTAAAAATGAAATAATTTAAAAATTTTTTTGATTAAAGTGGATTCTATAGGAAATGACCTTCCAGTTATTTGGAGCTTTCTGGACAGCGCTTTCAGGATATCGGATCCCATACTGTACTTTAAAACACAACCTGTTGCAGGTCTCACAATCAGTGGCTTTTGGCTTTCCATAAATAAAAATTGCAAATGCTTTAATATCATTAAATACACTCTATACCAGTTTTCCTTGCTACTAACCTATACCTGGAGGATTAAATATCCATATACTGACCCATTTCTTTTGTAGTTACGATAGCATTAGCATGGGCAGTGTGGCAGGCTTTGGGACTGGAATGGATTAAAATGTGTGCCTGTCCGAGTCCTGTTTCTGCTTTGCCATTTACAAATCAAATCAATTGATAGATTTATAACTCAACACGCCATAAAGAATCCTCACCAGTTCTCTTCAACAACAGTATGGTCTGATTATCAACGTTTGAATTAGAACTTTTACCACAATTTAATTTTGTATGTGTGAAAAAACTCATGATTTCTTTATTCAAAACTGGAATGTTCAATATTTATAAAGCACAAACATTTCCAAAAACTCAAACAGTGCCATCAAACAACTTGTAAATTCATGTACAAGTCAATGGGGGTTGTCCTAGGTAAAACTAAACTGAGTTTTTTTCAATTAGAATTTTGCAAGCTTTTTTAATTGTCACAAACTTGGCTGCCCTTTTATTAGACACCAGTGGGATCACCTGACTATAGTTGGGAAGGGTGGGGCAGCCAAGTTTGGGAGGTTTACTTTGAAAGCAGCAAGTAAGTTGCAGGTAAAACTTTGTAAAATGTATAATGAAGCAATAGAATTCTTAATGAATCAGATGAAAATTGAGCAAAGGACTGGCCAGATATGGGATGACTTTGACGTAGTTGTCCAGCTTAAATATATTGCAATATATAGACAAACAATCCCTGTTTTGTTTAAAGGGTAAGGCATTTTTCAGTATATGTATGCACAAAATGTCTCAGTTGTCTAAAATATATTGTTAATGGGTTGAGTGCAGAGGACTCTTGTATTTGTCTATATGTATTTTGTGGTCACAGCCTCATTGCACCCCCACCTAATGGTTTTAAAAATTACCTTTTTTAAAAACTTTACCTTGTGCCTCTTAACTTAAACTTACTCCATAGAAACAAAACTCACTGTCATCTCATCATGTAGGAAAACATTTTCTTCAATAACCAAACATTTCTCTGAAAGTTGGATATGTTTAAAATAAATTCTCTCTTGAATATGGTACCTTCAGGCTTTAGAACAGGATATTTTGCATATATCACAAACTGCTGAACAAGTGTTTTCTGCAAGGGCAAAATATTCTATATCAGTGTTTCATTTGTTAGGATCCAGCTGATCCCTATCACATCACATATGCTGTCTGTAAATAATTTCTCCTCTGACCCACAGGTCACATTGAGCTTCTGCAATATCACCAGCTCCAAGGCAAGTGACATATGGAATCCCAAGCCATGTCTCACTTGGTAGTCTTCCACAAGTTAACTAGAATTGGTCTAAGTACAGAAACTCACAAGGATTTTGTCTGCCTGGACTCATCTAACAAACACCACTCCCTTTTGAAGGAAGCGATCGAGATTCCAGGTTTAAGATTCATCAGCCCAGTAGCTCCTCCTCTGCTTGCACTTTAACAAGCACAATTAGCTTACAAAAAGGTTGGATTCAGGAATTCAATGCTGACATTATAAAGTCAATAAATTTGACCTGATATGACCCAGAGTCCTGCATTGACCTGGATACCCACAGAATAGCCAATATCTGGCATGGTTGTGGGAGAAAAGTCTCACCCTTAATGCAGGATGGGTTTCAGGTGAAATGCACCTGTTCTCCCTTTCCTATTAATCTAGTCTAGTTTAGGTTGTTGGCAGTCAGCAGGATCTTAAAGTTTAACTTTCTGGTTTGAAGTTCCTTCCTGCCCCGTCCAAGGTTCGTCCGTAGAAATAAACGGTGAAGTGTGGCTGACTGAAGACTGCGTCATGATGTTATTCACCAAAATCTTTATCCCTCTCTGCCATTTTTTCCTCTTGAGTAGTCTGGACCAGCAGGGGTCAGGTCCAGGAAGTAAGGGATTAGGTCAGGTGCGAGCAGCAGGACTATGTGGGTCAAATTGAGGGTTGTGGGTATGGGTCAGGTCCAGGAGTTACAAAATAAACTCCCACTGGACAATATGGTCCCACCAGATTTCTCCATACTGGACCATATTTAAAGGGGGCCTGTCACCCAGACACTGCATAATAAAAATCATTTTCAAATTAAACATGAAACCAAATTCTTTTTTTAATGAAAACGTCCATACCTCTTATAAATGATCTGAGCTGTCAATCATACATTGTCTTCCCCACCTCTATTCCAGAGACACAGAGGTTGGGCAGTCAGTTTCTTTCACTTTCCATTCAGCTTTTCCCAGATGTCACTGCCCTTCTCACATCCCCCCCTCCCTCTTTATAGTTTATAATTGTGTATCATGGGCATGGGTCCCCCATTCTCAAGCGTACACAAGATTTTGGGCTGATACAAAACCTGCCTTTAACAGTTTCCACAAAATGGTACCTGCCAGCTGTAACTGGGAGAAGTAAACAAAGTCTAAATTACTAAAGGAAAAGGATTTGGAATTATATGTTAGGATGACAGGTCCCCTTTAAAACAAAGCAACTATCCCACTATTTGATATAGGTTAGTTGACTACTTCAAAGTTACACTTCTATGAGTGAAATAATTGTTAATACAAAAAATGTAAATTGTAAAAGAAAACTACAATTCCTGCTTCCCAGTGCATGTGTCTTTATCTTTATGGAACCAGTGAACCGCAGTTTTAAATCCACTCTTTCATGGACTGTAAACCATGGCATGGAGCTGTATTATTTTCTACTTCAGTGAGAACAATTGTTTTTCCATTATCTGAATGAACTTTATGTATATATATTAAATAAACAAAGAAGAAAACGATACAAAGAAAATATGAAAGTAAACTACAAATTAATTAAAACTATTGATCTCCCTGACTTACATTTGATGTTGTATAAACATCAGTTCGATAGCGGCTGACCTCAAACACAGTGGCAGTGCCCGGAGGGCCTGTGGGAGGTTTAAGAATTAGGTCACTACGTGAAATCACATGATTCTCAGATACCAAAGCCAGAGACTCAATCTGTGGTATAACTGTAAGATCCAAAAGAAGCATTTACAGGTTTCCAACAGGGTCTGGAACATCGGAGGTTGTTAAAATATAGATGCTGTGGCCACTTTATTTATACAACATATGTAAGAAGTCAGAAAGCATGTTAGGAGACATGAATGGAAAAGGTCAAGACGATCTTGTGCTGTAATAAACCTGATTGATTGAGGAAAAGCAGCTTAATGATTATATCTGTCAGAAATGTTTTCAGTTCTTATAATATGAAATATGTCTTTATACAGGCCTTTAGCATTTTAGACCTGTTGCATATGATGCCATTGTCCTTCTATGATCACAACTGAAAAAAACAAATTAGTATATAATGCATATACGTTTTAACTATCAATCTCTAGATATGTGCCATATAAGGGACCACTGCTTTTTGTACATAGCTTTTTAAAGTGTCGATGGCTGACCACTGCACTAGTTGCAGGATGCCATTTACCCTAAAGCCAGCCCTGCTCCAATTTATTCCACTGATGTATTTTATTATATAGTACATATTCATATTCTCTGTCCATATGGACCTTTCCATCTGTATCAGTATTTGCATCATCGAGCTTTATCAGTAATGTTGATTATTAATTATCTAGCTAAGGGTAGGGACACACTGGACGATTTGTCGCCAACGTTTTTAAAAAGCAAATCGCGGCGACATATCGCTCGTTTTGTCTCTGAACAAAAACAAATGAAAGACGCCAGCTCCTGTGCCCACAGCGCGTTTGTGAATCGCCTGTAGCTCCAAAACGCACTGAGACCCTTTTCCGAGCGATTTATCAGAAATAGCATGTACTTAGAAAAGCACTGAAATCTCCTAGACATGCACACACATACAGATAAGTAGCAGCAATTGTATTCAAATTACAATGCGAACGCAATGACGCAAGAACGCAAGCACGTAAAGACGCCAGGTTACAGCGGGAAGCACAAACCGTTTCCCGTTTGGGTGGAGCAGGTACCGCACAGAGTAATGGGATACAAATCGCTCTGTGCCAATAGTCGCTGTGAATCGTCTGTTCAAAAAAGACGATCGTCTTGTCGCCGCGATTTACTTTTTTAAAACGTTGGCGACAAATTGTCCAGTGTGTCCCTACCCTAAATGTAACTACTAAGATTTATTAGTAACCATAGGTTAATAGTAACTGAGATACGAGGGCTCATTTATGTCCACATGTTTATTTGGTGTCCCCTCAATTCTCCTGCAGTAAGCTGAATGTAAAAACACTTTCATTAGGTACTTGCACTAATTGTGCACAGCGCCGCTCAGTCCTTTCTGTCTTCCATTCTGAATAGAGTTTTGCTGTGCTTTTTAATGCAGAGGAACCCAGTAGACACCATTACCTTCTAACTATGGCATCCAAGGCCAATAGGTGCAGCACACTTGCGCTTAAAGTATAGGGCACAGGCTTCACTTGAAAGCTGAACACTGGAAATGGCGGCGGATGGACTTCTGTGCAATTGTGTCCTATTTGCAGAGGAATGCCCACACAGCTGAGTTAATTTTGGTGAATAGAATTCAATTGAGGTAGGCACATTGCAGTTGCATTGCCCTGTTACAACGGAAATTATTCTACAATTCCAGTAAAAATATGCTGCATTATGGAGGCTGGGAAAAATGCTCAAAACTGCACTTTGCTCATTGTACTTGCAAATGTAAATGAGCCCTATGGTTTAAGATACCAAATCATGGTGGGAAAATTACTTAATACAGTTAAGGATCTAAATATTTGCAGAAGTAGCTATGATAAATGCTGACATTATTTCTATCATTTCAATTAAGGTTTGTAAAAATGATTTATGAACTCATTAGCTCATATGTTAAATGATAATCACTGCACTTTATATGCTACAAAAATAAGACCTCTTTGATTCTTCGTAATTTCGGGGTTACTGTAAAATAAATGGCGCAAGGTTAAATTGATTTAGATTGTAAGCACTGCAGGGCAGGAACCTCCTTCCTCACATGTCTCTAAGAATATGGCACTTAATCTTTAGAACTCTTTTTTTGTACTTGTTTTAATAAATAAATAAAATGTATTATTTTAACGTTTGTCCTCTGGTTTGCACTTTTCTGTACAGGTATGGATCTGTTTTGTGGACTGTTCGGGACCTGGGGTTTTCCAGATGATTTTTCTGTAATTTGGATCACCATACCGCTGCTAAAAATCATTCAAACATTAAATAAACCCAATAGGATTCACACAGCTTAGTTGGGATTAAGTACAAGGTACTGTTTTATTATTACAGTTATAAAAATCTTGTTTTTTAAAAAAATTCTAATTAATTCAAATTGCCACATGAAATTGTTTATTTTTGGGGTGGATTACACATGAAATTGAGACTATGGCTATCCTGCTATGACTTCTGGAGGTATTTTACATGAAATAGCCACTGTGTCATCCTGCTATGAGTCCTGGGGATATTTTACATGAAATTGCTACTGTGTTATCCTGCTATGAGTTCTTGTGTTGTTTAGATGAAATTGCCACTGCATTTATCCTGCTATGACTTCTGGGGGTATTGTACATGAAATTACCACTGTATTCATCCTGCTATAAGTTCTGGGGGTATTGTACATGAAATTACCACTGCATTCATCCTGCTATAAGTTCTGGGGGTATTGTACATGAAATTGCCACTGTGTCACCCTGCTGTGACTTCTTGGGATGTTTTACATGAAATTTCCACTGCATTAAATCTTCTGTGGGTATTGTACATGAAATTGCCACTTCATCCTGCTATGAGTTTTGGAGGTATTATACATGAAACTAAGACTGCATTTATCCTGCTATGAGTTCTGGGGGTTTATTACATGAAATTGTCACTGTCCTCCAACAATACGTTCTAGGGTCATTTTAATGAAATTGCCACTATGTCATCCTGCTATCAGTTCTTGTGGTGTTTTATATGAAATTGAGACTGTGTTTAACCTGCTATATGTTCTGAAGGGTATTTTACATGAAATGGTCACTACGTAATCCTGCTAGGAGTTCTGGAGTATTGTACTTGAAATTGCCAATGAGTTCATCCTGCTATGAGTTCTGGGGGGGATTTTATATGAAATGACCACTGTCTATTCCTGCTATGAGTTATGAGGGTATTATACATGAAATTGCCATGGTGTCTTTCTGCCAGGCCCGGAATGGCAATCTGTGGGTTCTGGCAAATGCCAGAGGGGCTGCTATAAGGTGCCATAGAAAGTCAGTATTTAGTGGGCTGGTGGGGGCTGATTGGGCCTCTGTGTGGGCTGATTGGGCCTCTGTGTACCTGAAATGCCAGGGCCTATTTTAATTCTCAGTCCGGACCTGCTTCCTGCTATGAGTTCTTGGGATGTTTTATATGAAATTACCACTGCGTTTATCCTGCTAAATGTTTTGTGTATAAATGAAATTGACAACCATGAATGAATCAATGTTTTTTTTTTTGTTTATGAATGATGAGATTTATGGTTTAAAAATAGCTAATATAGATGCTTTGCTATCTATATAGTCAATAGGGAGGTGTTTTTAGGGGGCACGTCTCCAAAAGTGGGCATGGTCAAATATTTGTCATAGTGCAATATGCGTCCCCCCTGCTCATACCCCTGTCCCCACATTTAACTTTAACAATCAGGTAACCTTAGTTTGACTGGAACTGAGATGGATACTGCCCCCAATACTGCAAAGCAGTTGTAAATGTGTGGGCCCCAAAAGCACTACCCTGCCCATTAAGTCTTATCTAGCTCTGACTGGATTAAATAAACCCAGTAGTCTGGTTTTGCTACCAATAAAGATCAGTTATATCTTGGGATCAAGTACAAGGTATGGGTTTATTATTACAGAGAAAAAGGACATTTTTAAAATTTGGATTAATTGTATACAGTGGAGTCTATGGGAGATGGCATTTCTGTAATTCGGAGCTTTCTGGATAACGGGTTTCATACATACAATTGTTTGGGATTGATTCGGCATGAATACTGCAGATATATGAGTAGGTTGAGTATAGTGATATTAGTATATATTTATTTACTTACCATGTACTTGCTGCTCTTACAGCAGATATGAAATGCCATTATCCAGCTATATGCTCCCAAATACTCTTACTGCTCTGTGTTTACATTCAAGTCAGCTTTGCAGTCATAAAACTGGATTTCAAGCAAATAATTATAATTCGTTATACACTTTTACGGTCAACAACCCCCTCTTATTTCTCTTATATCTTACAACCGTCATAAAGGAAAAGTTTAGCCCACTCATTTGCTGATGTGCCACTTTAACTAGATATGAGCATCCTAATATTAAATCCCCGTAACTCTGTTCACCTAAAACTCTTCCATAATCTTAGCAAACCTATAGAGCCGCTTACAGTTATGGCTTTGTTTAGTCGGAAATTGCTTTATTCTGTGGCTCATTTATCTTAAAGTCTCCTCCAATGTTGAGGGCAGGTTTTGTTTAACTTTAATGTCAGGGGACCCAACATTGTGCTCCAAAATTATTATATAACAGGTATGTATCTTACGTTAATTACTATATTCTGTTTTAGGAGGAAATAACACTTGGGGAGGGGAGTGGGATACATTTTTGGGTCCTAATCCCTTGGTTAACAATCCCTGCTTTATATTTTGTGTATATTTTTCTCTCTCTATTAAAAGGCTGATACTCTACCTGGTCTGACGCTGACCGCTGGCTTCCAGATAGATGTTTAGGTGGAGAACTTCTCTAATACTGGGTTAAACTCCTTTAAGTCTGCTTGTACCTCTACATTCTTTTATCCACAGAGTTGCTGGATAACCAAGAATATTTACTGTACGCTGGCTCTTTCCTGAGGGCTTTGAGGAAATGTGAGAACCTCTTTATCCTCCATAGTTGGAATTTATCCATGTCAAGTCAGACAAAAGCTCCTCATTCATATACCTTTGTACTTACTGTTTTCCAATACTTATTTAATTATTAAAATGTTTCTAATGGTAAACTGGCACTGATTTCAGGCTCCTGCCTTTAATGCAGTGTTTGGGGAAGCTCCTAAATTAACTGTTTAATCTCCTGACTAGTTAGAATTCCAAGTGTCCTACAGTGCAAGAGAAAAATGTTCTAGGAATCTCTAATCTGCTGTCAGACTGCCGGGAAATTCCAGAGGTTTTCATGTGAAAGAAAAAATCCCAACAGTTTGTAATTCGAGGCTTTCCCATAAAAGTCTATCGTGGAATCATGCCATTGTATTTCTTTTTTCTGCGTCCCTCAATGCTTTTCTTATGCAAACAAAATCAAGGTCCACACTGGAGGAGAAACCTGGCTGTAGTCCCACTATTTGACATTTTGCTGGTAGGTTTCTATCAGAAAGCATCGTATTGCTCTGGAGCAACATCAATTTTGCCATTCAGTCTAATGTATGAGAGTAAATTATATCACCAGAGGGCTGGTTCTTCCTAGTTGCAATAGCCAAGCCAAGAGCAAGATTTCATGGTGACCCTCAGCAGGACCTAAGCCAATAAAGGAGTGAACAACTTCAGCCCTTGTATTATTAGCTGGCCAGTCATTCCTCTCTGAAATACACCAGGCAGGCAATAAGAAAATATTAACAGAAATTTCGTATAATAAAAACAGTCTGTGTATATACACATATAAGAAAGAAAGAAAGAAAGAAAGAAAGAAAGAAAGAAAGAAAGAAAGAAAGAAAGAAAGAAAGAAAGAAAGAAAGAAAGAAAGAAAGAAAGAAAGAAAGAAAGAAGATAGGTAGATAGATTGATGACTGAAAGATGATAGTAGATAGATGATTGATAGATAGATAGATAGATAGATAGATAGATAGATAGATAGATAGATAGATAGTCACAATACAGTGGATACAACTATGCTGTCACCATGAAATGTAATGTCCTTGTGCCAGAACTGCACACGATATTGGCATATTGAGACATATCAGGACATGAATATTCACAGCAAAAATAAAATTACCAGGTATTGCATCACTTACCTGGTTTTGGTAAAAACTGAACTGATCCTTAAAAGGTTTGCGGTGGTATGAAACAGGAGATAAAAGCAGCATACCCATTCAAACAAAGCTGCCTTGTCTTAAACACTTTGGAAGTGCAGTTGTTTCCATAAACCTGACGGTGCTTCCTACACATTGGCTTCTGTCCTGGTTACAGAACGTGACTGTCTGTCTCCCCCTAGTGGGCGAAATTCAATTAGGCGACGAGCACATTATGGGGCTACTTTTCCGGATAACCGCAGCAGATGGAACAGAGACACAGGGATTTAAGAGAAACACATGAAGAATGTCCGCTGGGCATACTTCAGTTCAGTCTGTTAGTCCAATGCTTAGTTTATTTGTTGATTTTAAAGTATAGTTTTCTTTTTCCTTGTCTTTACTTATGAAGGAAAAGATGACAGTGACATGTTCTCAAAACCTGCATCTGAATAATTTGCCAGTGGAAATATGCATGTTTAGGGTAAAATGTTTTAAAAGGAAGAATATTAAATATGATACATAATAGCATTTGTGTGTTGGATGGAAGGTATGAATATTCTACATATGAAGTAAATGGTACACAAGTGCTGTGCTTTTCCTTTGGAAGCAAACAGAACAATCGCACACCCTTGTAGAGATCAGCCCAGTGCACAATATTAGAGGATCCGGCAACCTCACAATCGATCTGGGAAGAAGATATCAGCACACGAGGCATTACAGTTGCAGGGAGCACCCTGCTTGTTTATTGTGCGGAAATGCAACCATTTCTACACAATAAACAAGCAGGGTGCTCCCTGCAACTGTAATGCCTTGTGTGACCATATCTTCTTCCCAGATTGCTTTTCCTTTGGCACATGGTGGTGACACCCAGAAAAGCTCACCTTGTGCAACATAACGCTACATATACAGGGAGCAGCCTGGTATACAGCAGTCATGTTGCCTGCATTAAATGAATGCTAATTAAACACTAGTGGGGGGGTGTAATAAAATTCACAAAGAGCAAAACTTTGTGAATAAATATTTGTAATATTCTTCATTAGGCTTTTATTCCATTCCATTCTTAATTGCGCATTGTGAACCTTTAACACCTGCCCTGGAGTTTCGTTTGCAATTATGAAATTTTATTACATACACTGCGAACGTTCGCAAAAGCAGTTTGGTCGCACGCTTTTTAGCAGTTGACATCTTAATCAGCCAAAAATGGCTCAAACATGGTTGCGAACAGGCACAAGCTTCTCTGTGAACGTTTTTTGTTATAACGAAGCATATTACATTCCACCTTATGCATTTTAAGCATTTCATATACAAAAAAAAACGTGTACAGCAAGTGTCCTGAATGCATATAAAACACAATACTTGCTGATTGTAAGCACTTGAATAAATGCTTGTGAATATCGATCAAGGTATGTGCATTTCTTTATGCCTTTGCAAAGCATGAGAAATGTTACACCAAGGCTAGACTATGAGCCAGTCAGGGTGAGATTTGGGAATAAAAAACCTTATTTACTATGTGAGGTATCCATTTAGCAATAGCAGAGTGCCGGCAAAAACCATTCCTTCCATATACCTTTAAGCTTGTTTAAGTACGGTAAGCCCAAAGCAAGAAAATATGAAGACTTCTAAATATATAGTAAGCAAGCTTCTTGGGTAGCACGGAGGCACAGTAGCTAGCTGGGCTCGATTCTGACAATGGCCCTTAATCATAATGGAGTTTTCTGTCTGCATGGGGTTTGCTAGTTTGGTCAGAACACACATTGGTTATCAGTTGGCCTCTGATTAATGAGACCTACTGTATTGGTGTCTCCAGTTGGAAACTGAGCTTGCCCTGGCGCAGGTCTGATGTCTGTATACGTCCCTGTAGTATGATGCTGCTATGAAAATAAAGCATAATAAATACAGCTAATCGGTCTATTTTCACTCCTGTAGAGCATTTAATAAAGGAACCTCCCTCCATTCCACAAAGCCAAGTAAGGATAGTGTGACTGAAATCCCAACCGGTCCGGCAGTTGAACATTGTGCTGCTAATTCCTTCATCTGGGCTTTCCTTCCAGAGATAAAGGAATTCCTCATTCCCTGCTGATGTTTGTAGAAAAAGAGCAATTTTAAGAAGTAAAGCAAAGGAGTCTACGTCAACACTTTATACCTAATGGTTTTTTTTATTGTGTTATTATTTCTAATGGGCTTTGGGTAATGTTAAAATATGGGCCACAAGTGAGACAAAGGCTTGTGTGATGAAATGTGCCTGATCTGTGTGCACAGCTCCCTGGGGACATTGTTAATAGATAGCTTTGTTTTTGCCAAGCTTTGCACTTGCCCGGGTTATAAATGAGAACATGTAAGGCTGCATACTTTCCACTGATAATCTGCTTGCTGCTGTGTGGAGGGCTGGGGAACGCTGCTTCAGCACTGACAGGGTTAAAGAAAGATATGTCACCTTGAGGATCACTTAAAGCTTATGTTGCTGCCCAGCTTGATATTATCAGCAACAGACTGCAACAGGGCTTATTTGCAAGAAGGTAACACAGGTCTTTAGCTTGCCAATATCACACATACGCTCCAGGACATCTGCATTTGGTGACTCCTCTATGTGTGCACCATCTTAGGTCTCTTTATATATTTACTATTGGAGAAATCTTAAATCATTTCATGTAACTGGATGTCAAAAGCTCTGGTCTTGCCACTGCCTGTGACCAGGTTAGAAACATAAGTCCCTCTATCCCGTCTGTGCTCAGGATGGTGCTTACCCAGTGGTTGCCCCTATTTGTTAGGGGTATTTACCGCTTTACTGTAATGACCTTACCAGGTTGCTTGGGGTTTTTACCAGTTCTCTCCAGGAAGGTTAAAAATGTAAAACACTCCGTGGTCCAACAAAGAAGAACTTTTTATTTACAGATTCCCTTCCATCCATGCATATCGGTTTCCTTTCACACTCCAGAGTATCTAAAACAGTCTCATCACAACTCAGTTATAGTCACTCCATCACTTGCAAAGTAATCACCTTTAACATTCCGGTATTCCTCCAGAGGCTCCACAGGCGCATCCCTTTCCAGGGTCACTCACCTCCCGGTCCTGACAGCCCATCGTACATGCTATGCCCCACTGTCCTTCTCCGGGTAGGAATTTCTTGCCCCTCAAGAGTGAAAGAGAAGTCAAGAGTGAGTTTATGGTCATTTCATCCATATACATTTGTACAGTACACAGTGAAACGAAACAACGTTCCTCCAGGACCTATGCCTCTCTGACACTTTTGCCCTAACTGGCTTAGCCTTGGCTCTTAAGCCTCTACCTCCTCATTGGGGTTTTAGCTACCCGTGCTAGCTATCCCTAAACCAGCTGAAGTACCCAGTACTTCACACTGAGTGTCTACCTCTATCTACTTCTAGAGTGGAAAGAACCCTTTAAATACACTTCTGACCCACTAGCTCCCTCTAGTGACTGGGGGAGGAATTGCACTAAACACCAAAAATTACCCTCTACTACCACCTTGTGGTGACACTTACACACATATATATAGGCACAGAGGGCTTGTGCCTAGGGCTGCAGTTTTTGAGGGTGGCCTTCAGGTGCTATTATAATTAAATACATTTTCAAAAGAAAAAAAAATGCCCCCCCAGCCATTACAGTTTACTTACTGCATAAATCCGCTGGGACTGGTGCAGGGCTGATTGCGTTTAAAGCCCTGCATGTTTTTATTATGCTTTATTTTCATACAGATGCATGTGATGTCACTTGTATACTTTGGGGCACTGTATGGTCCAACCTGCTCTTCTCACCAGCTTCTCTTAGAGCAATTTGTCTCTACCATCCACAGTGGATCACAGGATTGGCTGCTCTACCTACTGTGTGTAGTGTTACTGCAGAACCACAACATAATCTATGTCTTGTACACAGGATCCATGCTTCAAATTCGACTTCAGTGGAGGCTATCCTTGCCCAGATTCTGGACCTATTCACTGGTGGAGAGCACTAACACCCCATCCCCAAACTTATTTTGAGGGTGACCTGATCTAGCCTGTTCAGTGACACACTCAGACAACATATTCCATAAAATAGTGGAAATGATCGAAGTTCACCAGCTACCCTTAACCCCAGGGAAGAACTTGTCATGCCATGTAGTTTCCGCTCCCATAAGAAATTGGTGGACACCTTGTGGTTGGGTTACCTGTCTGACCAAGACCCATACCTTATATTACTTACATACAAAAAGTTAAATAACATTCTACTGAATACAACAGCTGTGGGTTTCATATGACATGGCATTTAACTGTGCTTATTTCAGCAACAGCCTGTGGTTTTCATAAGATTTTGAAAAGCAATTAGTGGTTTTTTACAAGTTGAAAAGGATATCATAACATCAGTAATGACAACCGTTTTTGGATATGAAGATAATTTATCACGACAATCTACACTCTGTGGCTATAGATTTTTGGGGTCACATCAAGGTAACTTCAGAAATCCGAAGCGATTCGTATTCCATCTTGCCGGCGACATTAGTTGCCCAAAGTAGAGAAGATTTGTCACTGGGCGACTAATCTCCCCGTCTGCCACCACCCTAAACAATAATAAATCAGCAATAGAACATGTTGCTAGGGTCACCCTAGTGATAGGATAATTTGCTTTCTACTAGGTTTGTGCCTCTAAATAACACTTATGGTGTAACTACCTAGGCTGTAACCTGAGACAATGTGCAGTTGGTCTTATTATTTTTGTCTGTGTAGGGGGGATTGAACTGTGCCTTTCTATTCTGCAATAAGCTGTGTGACATATAAGGCACTTTCTATATATAAATTGTAAATAGTGTGTGTTGTGAACTTCTTCTATTAAATTTCAATAAACAATTCTGCTGATTTGGCAGATTATAAGTACAGATAGGGGACCTGTTATGCAGAATTTTCAGGACCTGCAGTTTTCCGGACAAGGGTTTTTTCTGTAATTTGGATCTCCGTACATATCCATCTCTACTTAAAAAATCATGTAAACGTTAATAAAACCTAAGGATTGTTTTACCTCCAATAAGGATTAATTATATCAAGTGTAGCATCAAGTACAGGGTACTGTTTTATTATTATAGAGAAAAAGGAATTTCTAAAAAATTTAATTATTTGATTAAAATGTAGTCTATGGGACAAAACTTACCATAATTTGGAGCTTTCTGGATAAATGGGTTTCTGGATAATGGTTCCTGTACCTATAAATTTATCCTGGTTTGGGGTTATGTGGCAATTTTGCTTACATGGCTAATTTATAATGTTCCCTTAGGCGATCTGGTACATCTGAGACCTCCAGGTTTATAGAAGTACATTGGGCCCAGAGAGATGTTCACTAGCTTTTGGGTGTAAGCTAGTGAACATTTAGGATACCAGGTGGTCACAAGTTACCCAAGTGCTGTGGTTCCTGTTAAGTTTGTTAAAATTAAATTGTACAAAAATAAATTGTACATGTGCCACCAGCCAAGGCGCCACTAGCATTTGAAGTTCAGCCAAGGGCAGAGATAATGATGATAATTAGTGGAAGACCATATCCTAGTAGAAGATAAAGAGTCATTTTAGGATACAGTATCAAGTGTGGCCCGGCTAAAATGACCGCAAATGTTGTGCTTATTGATGTTACACATTACTCAAGTACCCATGTACAAACACATTCCTTGAACTTCGTATAGTTGCACCACACGTAATTCAAAGTGCTTCTTTTGTTGAACAGAACTCAAGGGAGCCTATTGTCTCTGTTAAATCCTTGAGCTACTGGCACCTTGTACATGACAGTAACTCTAGGGTTCCCACAGTGGGTTGTATAATTAGAGGAAGCAGACTTGGATGAAAAGTCTCATACAAACCCAATGGAAGTGATACAATCCCACTCTGGCACTTGCTATTGTGACATTATAAAATCTTAATTTGGATCACATTATACTGCCAAGATGCCTTCCTAAAACTAGCCAAGGCAGAAACATCTTGACAGGCACTTCTATATTTTTCATTTGGCAAATGAACAGTTAACATGATTTATAGATAAGCAAAGTTTTCAGGTCAGAGCTTCTTTCTGTACAACCACTGAACAGCCTGTAAGTTCACATGTATAATGAATACAATCATATCATAACTCACAAGGGGAAGCTAATCTGATGTGTCCAAAAAAAAGTTATGTAACATTGCCATGTATTACAGCAGTTTCTTTCCATTACCCAGTTTAAAATGTCTGATGGTGACATCCAATCAATTGGCTTCATTGCAAGAAAAAAAATTGTAAGGAGTCTGTTTTTGTCTTACAACAAGCCAAGTGTTAACATGCCAACGTCATATCATTCCTGGCAATGGAAACTAAGCACAGTTCATTTTCATGCAGTTGTTAACTGAAAACGTGTATTTGTCCATGTTGGTGCCTGTTTTCAGTGCCAGCAACATGAAGTGTTTGGAGGCATTTTGATGTTGCATTTTCAGCATCTAAATATTTCAGAAAGGCTTGTTTATGTTATCTCAGCTTCTCAAAAACTTTGAGTATCTTTAGTTTGTCATTTCAGTTATAGGCTGTGATGAAACACACACAAATGCATGGGGTGGAAATTCAATGATAACACCACTTGAATGCAATAACTACAACCCATATACCACATGTGGTCTTATGTTCCAACCTGCTAAGAAATAATCTGTCCATGAAACTGAAGCTGCAATGGGTACTGTGGACTCCAGGAAAAAATCCAGTGAACCTTTAAAACTGAATGAAATCTCCTTACATTTAGGTTGCAGTCAACACTCATTGGGCAGCTTTATCATAATGGAGATGTTCCTAGATGATCTGAGCTTCTGGAATTGTTCTCTGTAGCTACTGATCTGAGCTTTCCATCTTTTGGTGGTTGGTGGTCCAAGCATGCTCAGTGCAGTAGTGATGTGCAGGTCAGTAAATACTCACCCCACATCTGACCCTGACCTGCAAAACCTTAACCTGCACCTGACCCTACCCGCAAAATGTTTCCATTGTAGGACCCAAACCAAACCCATACTAATGTCTTCTATCTCTGTACGCTACTTCTGTGCACACCTCTGGTTCCAAGACGGAATCTTTAGGAGCAGTGGAGTGTACTTCCCCAGTCTGACCTGCACCCAACCCTAACCCACAATTGTTGACCACATTTCTAGCCAAAACCACCCAACTGGTGATCATCAGTCTAGTGATGAGCGAATCAGACCCGTTTCTCTTTGCAGAACTGTGAAAATTTGCCAAAGTGCATTGAAGTCAACGGGCAACAAAAAACTCATGAAGTTTTTTTTCACCAGTTGGAGTCTATGGGCTTCATTTTCATGAAAAAAACAATTACGCTCATCCCTACAGTGCACGCATTTCAGCCATAATGCAAGGTGAAAGCTTCAGCACAGTTGGCACTGAATCAGTGGTGACAATATTTCCCTGCGCTAGAAATTGCATGGGTGCCATTGTCAATGTGGAACTTGAAACTAAGATATACTGTAAAATTCCTTGGAAGACTGCATATGGCCCTATAGTCTAAAGTCGATCATTGTTATACATCATTCACATCAGTCCCAATCACATTCTCACATTCTATAGTCAATTTTAGAAGCCAAATAACTTTCCTCCTGTTAGAGGGTAGGCGTAAACTCAGAATACATGGAGGGAAACCCAGACAAGCAAACACTTCTTGCAGACAGTACTCTAGCTGGTATTAAACCCTGCAATGCAAAGCAGCAGCACCAATCATAAATGCTTCCATCTAGCAGGACGGCATCAACTGAGCCGACTGACTTGTGTTTCAGATTATTATTCATCAGCATGTTAAACGTCTAAATAAGTCTATTTCCTTTTGAATCATAAATGTTTTGTTTCAGTGGAGTAATTATCATACAGTATATGGGGATGGTCTTGACAGCCGTGGGTGAGTGCTGAGTGTTTCCTGACACAGTCACACAATTGTTGTACTAAATGTGAGTGAGTTTGGAGAGATGTTAAAGCTTCTCCTGGAGACTATGTGACTAGCTTCAGAGCTGTATAAATCAAGGTTATTAGTTAACTGACCTACATTTTTCAGAAACAAAAAGAGAAAAGGATCTGGGATTTATCCATTCTGTGTTAAAAAAAACATCTACCAAACCCTTAATCAAAACAGCCATCCTTTATTTGGGCAATGAATGCATTTGTATCTTTTGTAGTCATATTTTCTGTGTATTTATGGCATAAGAATGAAACTCTGTTGTGTGTATTTGTTGCCTTATTGCTTAAGAACGACCAAGTAAATATTTAATGTATATTGCTAAACATGGGGGAAGGAGATTCTATCAATAAATAAGGCTGCAGAGGAGGCTGGGGGCATAAAGAAAACAACTACTGCTATTTAGTTACTACTTCTCATCTATACAAAGGCAGTCTGTCATCTTAGAACATCGCAAATTCAAATCTTGATGGTTGTCAGGCATTCACCAATAATATATCACATTCAATAGATCTTACTTTAATATGATTAAAATTAATAAAACCAAAAAAAAAAACAAAAAAAAAAACATTCAACTAGAAATACATTAAACGGACCTCCAACCCCTGAAATTTCAGGTAGGGGGTTAAGAACTAATAGTGATAATTGTAATAAGCCATAGTAGAAGCATACCTTAGAGTTGGATAAAATAGTTTTAATTTAATTAAAATGCAAAGTGATAAAGTCTAGGTCTAGTAACCCATAGCAACCAATCAGGGGTGGCATTTACTGGTCTGCTGTTTGAAAGCAAGCCTATAATTAGTTGCTAGTATTACTAGACCTTAAGAACCTTAAAGGGGACCTGTCACCCTAATAAATAATTTAAATCTTGTTTCTTTTAGTTTTGGAATTCACAATCACAGCAGCAGCCATTTTGTCAAAAGCGTTAAGGCAAGCTTTGTCACATGCCAAAATCTTATTTATGCGACAGAATGGGGCACCTGATGCCTATGCACTGGCTACACATAGGAGGGAGGGGGAATGTGGGAAATGCAGTGACATCTAGCAAGTTCAGAATAGAAAGTGAAAGTACTTACCTGCTCCATCTGCCTAAAGGCCCCCATACAGGGGCCAATAAAAGCTGCCGACAGACAGAGTCGGCAGCTTATTGGCCCATGTGTGGAGCCTTCCAGCGGGCTTCCTGGATCGATATCTGGACGAAAGTCGGCTAGATGTCGATCGGGCAGGGTAAAAAATCCCTATGATTAAGTGCTTATCACGAAACGCGTAAGGCTGTGGACACAATAAACTTCACTTTGAAATGTATCTGCCTGGTGCAAGATTGCCTTTGGAGTGCCTGCTCCAAAACGTTTTTTCGGTTTGTCCGCTCCCCCTGCTGAGGGCTCAGGGCGGTGCACCTGGGCCTCTTCCCTAATGTGGTGAGTTATCAATTTCTACTTGCAGCCTAAAACGACAGATTTGTCAGGGTAAAAAATCTCGTCGGAATGCGGCCACATCTGTTAGTTGATGCGGTCCCGCAATCCAACCACCCTTATTTGCTGCATTGTGATACGATCATTGGGTCCTAGGGCCCACAATCGGTTCAGCCCAATCTCAATTTGGGCATATCGGGGAGAGATCTGCTCATTTGGTGACATGCCTAGCACCCCCCCTTACCATAGCACCCTAGGTATGTGACTCTTTTGCCTAGCCCCAGTTCCGGCCCTGGTTCATCCTCTACCGCTCCCAATACATCTTAGTGTATTCTTCTACATACTGTATTCTGCAGGGTGTGCACAATAGATGTGAAGGAGCTGACAAGATTTGCAGCAGCTGAGATGAATTCTAAGCACTTTATCATAGATTTTACATGAATCTTTATCAAATACAAAAATGAGTATTACCCACAACGACATCCAGAACTGCCTTTGGAGCACATTATCTATATTGGGAGGCCATTGCTATAAATCAAGTAAAGAAGAAACTTGGCTTACAAAGACACGCCGCTGCTCTGCTTGTATATTTATAGACAGGGAGCAATGAAAAACCAATTTGAAATGTGATTTGTTAACTTGTAAAGGCACCTTTTGGTATGTAATGTATCAGCGCACTTGCACAGAGAAGGACATAGATAAAAGGCATTACTACATAATTACTCAACAATTCAATGCAATCTCCCAACCGCATGCAATCTAAATCTATAAATCTAAATATAGTGGTTATTCAGTGCATGTATGCCTATGTATCATGTTATACATTTTGTGATTGTGCGTATACATCACTGGCGGGTACTGTGTGGGATTTCTAAGTGTACTGTGTGCAACACAATTTTATGAAAGCTTAACTCCCATTTAGGTCTTCTTCTACAACAACAATGGTTACATCCCAGTTAATACAGGTATGGCATCTGTTATCCGGAAACTCATAATCCACAAAGTTAATTATTTACATTTTTAAAAATGATTCATCTTTAAAAATAATAATAGTAATAAAAACAACAGTAGCTTGTACGTCATGGTAACTAAGCGGCATGAATCTATATTGGTGGCAAATCAACCCTATTGTTTGCTATTACAGTAGGAATTTATTTACTTTATTATTCAAAGAGTTTGTTATTATTAAACGTGGAACAGGTTCTAGTGAGACTGATATGTTTATTTCAAAATACCTGTAGCTTTTCTCTTTGGGCTATTGTGGATCACTTCATAAATATGTATTCGCTAAGATTCCACTGAACACAATAGATCAGGTAGGGGCATTGTATATACAAGACAAAAGATGGCTAAAGACAAATGGGAATCTTATATGTGCAGGGTAGCAATAAATAGAGTGGCAGGTCAAATAGATGATTTGATAAATCCAATGTGTGGGTACAGATACCATGAAGCACAGAAGTACTGCTGCAAAAAGTGCCTTTATTCACCAACACAACACTTTTTCGAGCTTCATAGCTCTTTATCAAGTGTATGATTTACACTTCTCCTTTAATAAGTTGTTATGTATCATTCAGCTGAAACACCACATCTATGAACTCGAATCAACTATTATACATTAAAAACACTCTATAGTAATGTACTTGACAGTACCATCTGCCAATAGCACTTAAGCATTCATTGCTCTCTTATGCATTTATCCTAAGTAACTGCTATACCGTCTTTTCCCTCACTCATGGTTCACATAGCATAACTGGAATTCTAAACTGACAGTTGCTATTATAACTGACTGAATTAAGAAACCTTGCACAGAGAACCTAGAAATTATTAGACATCCTCTGATGTGCTTGCTTTTGTTCCATATGTATTAGTCACAGCTTTATTCCCTATACCAGGGGTCCCTCAACATTTTTTACCCGTGAGCCACATTCAAATATAAAAAGAGTTGGAAGCAACACAAGCATGAAAAAAGTCCCCTGGGATGTCAAATAAGGGCTGTGATTGGCTCTCTGGTAGCCCCTATATGGACTGGCAGCCTACAGGAGGCTCTATTTGGCAGTATCTATTTTGTATGCACCAAAACTTGCCTCCAAAACAAGGGAGCAACATCCAAGGGGTTGGTGAGCAATATGTTGTTCATAAGCCACTGGTTGGGGATCACTGCCCTATACAAAGGAACTTTTCTTATTCATTGGTTTGCCATTTTATATTTGTCAAAAAACTCCCTGCCCCAGTAGAGTTTTACAGTCAATGGCCTATTTTTTCAGGAGCCAGTTAACCTGCCTGAATTTATTTGTAATGTAAAAGAAACTGGAGTACATGCAAGCTGGGGGGATCATGAAAATGTTCAATGTGTCGGATTCCTTGGCTTTGCTCATTGCCATTAGTCCTGAGTTCTGCAGATACAGGGTTAAGAATAAGCAATTACTTCCTAGTACAACTCTGAGGCTTTGATGTCCAATATTTGATGAGAGTTCCTATAGCATGTAACATGGTTATTTTATTTTAAATCCTACGACTGTCTCATACAGGGCTCCTAGCCTGGGATAACCAAGGATTGCTTAAACCTCAGATATGAAAGAAATCTGTCTTGTTATTCACTGCAACGTCTGATTCACATTAGTAATAAATAACAGTCTGGGAAACTTGAACACAGAATATATGCTTTTAGCCTCTTAGTGCATTCAATCCCAGCCCTTAAACATCCCATGGGAGAGTGGTGCCTTCACTTATAAAAACGCATTAGTAGAAAACCAGCGGCATCCCTCTTGCTTAATGCCTCCTAAATTCAGGAAGAGGGTCACAACTAAATGAATGGTGACCCTGTCTTACACCCCTATATCACTGTAATAGCATTCTGACAATGAGGCTGCACCACTGATACAATATCTTTACTAAAAAAGAGACATCATTTGTAATGTCTGAACAAATGTCCTATACAATTCTAATTTTTTCCAGGATCAATGAGCGGCTAGAGTTATGAAAAGGAGATGCTTGGTGATCACTGTCAATAGTAGTGGCAGGAGGAGCAGAATATTTAATAATATTTAATAATATTATTACACTATTAGTTAAGTTTAAAAGGGGTTTCAAACTCAAAAATCTAATTTTTGCACAATATAAGTATATTTGATTCTCAGTAACACATTTATTGCAAACTGTCAATGGCTTTAAAGTTATTTGTAAATGCAATTGCTATTGAAAGCAGTATTTGCCTGTCGCTTGCAGTTCTCTGCACTGCCGGTTCTGAGTGCTGAAACAATGTAGAAGTAGCCAGCTGATTAACAGAGCTGCGAGGAATCATGCACAGCATTGTGGGAAATTGTTTGTTGCCTGGAGGAGTTCTGCTACATTGTTTCATCGAGTCTGCAGTGCATAATGGGAGAGACGGATACTGCTTTCAATTGCAATTCCATCTACTAATAACTAAACCACAGGATAGGTTTAACAATCTCGGACGAAAAGTTATTGAATTACATTTTTCTTCTTTCATTTTATTTTGTTTCCATCCTGTTTAGCTCAGCTAATAAATAAATTCCGTGCCGGATACACATTTTTCTGTAGAATGCCGATAAACACATTGTAACAATATCCATAAAAACATAGTTCCCAACAATAAAGCAAGCATTGTCTGCGCAGATAATATTGCTTAAAAAAAATAAACCGACTCCATAAATCATATTTAGATTTCCCTTTAAGGTAAATTGCATCATCTTTTATACAATTAATTAACTCCCGGATCACCATTTCTCATCAAATCAATGTGCTGCTTTGGAAAGAGAGTTAATTATACTTTTCTGCATGGATTATTAACAAATATTTGTACTGATGGATCACTAAGACATGCCTATACAAAATTACTGTTTTGTCTGACCACAATTAACCTAAGTGGTTTTTTTTCCATGAAACCCAGCCAGATTCATTATGCTTTATATTCATTTATTCAATATTCTGAACAGTAAACAGCAAAATTACAATGAAAGTACGCCGTGTATTATTCAAATGATAATGATAATTAATATCCAACTGTATTTTCAAAACACTAGATTCATTTGAATAATGACGACAGGAGATCATTTGGGATTTATGGAGGTCATTTAAAACAAGCATTTTAAGACACGAGTCATGGTTTCCATTTAACCCTTTTCATGCTGACTACATATCTGCTATGTTGTCGGAAAGTAAAATGAAAGCCTGATGACAGCATAGACATGGGTTCAAGGCTATCAATGAGCAACCAGTGCCCCTTTTCCCCCGAAACATTCCTAAACCCAACAAAATTGCTGGCATGGAAAGGGTTAAACCCAAAGGATCACTTAAAACCTCAAATATGGCCAATGAACAGAAAGTCTCAGTAACCTTGTCTGTGCTTGTGATTGGCAGTAAGGCAGAGCCAAGAGAGCAGCAACTATGAGAAAACATAGATCGAATTAAGTAGTGAAACTGGGGAAATGGAGCTCCTTGTTCATTAAAGGGGTTGTTCACCTTCAAAATAACTGTTAGTATGATGTTGAAAGTGATATTCAAAGACAATTTGCAATTGGTGTTCATTTTTTATTATGTGTGGTTTTTAATTATTCAGCAGCTCTCCAGTTTGAAATTTTAACAGCTATCTGGTTGCTAGGCCTCAAATTACCCTACCAACCAAGTAGTGATTTCAATGAAAAACAGGAGTATGAGAGACCCAAGTAGAAGATTAGTAATAAATACCAATAACAACAAAATTTAGTCTCTTAACAATACAGCCCATAGCACAATAGTTTATGGGCTGCCGGGGGTCTACTCTGTGACCCCCATTTGAAAGTCAGGTCAGAAGGAAAAGGCAAATTAAAAACTATTAAAACTGAAGGATGAACACAATAGCAGTTTCACGTATAAATACCCCCCAGAACCCATAGCATGATGGCAAAGGGGCAATACCCTGTATAAATACCCCACACCATAAATACCCACAATGTCACAGTGTCTGGTACTGTGATGGTGGGCAGCGTCACGGTGTGTGAGTGTGACAGTCGGGAACTAGCGCTGCAGGCCTCTTCCACTACAACGGTTGGGTGGGGGGGTGGTAGAGTGAAATGGAAGTGGATCAGACGGCCAGCTGAGACACACCGGCACCAAGACAGCAGTGGGCCCCCAAAATAAGTGGGCCCTGGACAGATGCCCACTTTGCCCACTTATTAAAGCGGCCCTGGTTATGACTGTTTTGTTAGCGGGAGTCCATTATGCAGGAGCATTACCTGTGCAATATTATAGGTGAGCGCTTTGTCCAATGTTATATTTGTTTAAATACATAAAATATACAATTAAGCATTAAAATATATCTTTATAATGCTGTTTTGTGATCGTTATATTCAGTGTCTAATGACTATTGTTGTGTCAGATCTCATTGCAACGTGTGTCATACAATGATGACATCTGAAGAGGAACGCCCTCGAAATGTTGTGACGCAATAAACGTACCAGGTTTCACTCGCTTTGTGTGCCAGCTTGTACTACTTTGTCATATAATGATGACACCCATATAGTAAAATATGTGGATATCACTTCTACATTTCATGGCCTGATGTCTCTATGTGGTCTGTCAAGTATGGTGGCCTTCAGGAGGGCCTGGTGTTACTGTCAGGGCCAAAACCTGACAGAATTGGTTAGTGACGACTGAGGAAGAAGCAGGTACTGGGGAAGAGGAGGGACAGGCAAGACAGGACTAAATAGAGATTAAAATCAGAGACACGTTGGTGCAGGAAGATTTCAAATCAGGAAAAGTAGGAAATAATCCAGTAGCAACAATATTCCCAGAAGAGAATTAGGGTTGCATCACGTAGCAGCGATTGGGTGGATATCTGTCTGGTTATCTCAATATCGGGCAGAAAGTTGTAAATCAGTCCCTTAAAGGGGGGTTCACCTTTTTAAGTTAACTTTAAGTATATTATAGAACGGCCAATTCTATGAAACGTTTAAATTGGTCTTCATTTTTTTTTTTATAGTTTTTTTTTATAGAAAATTTTGTCCAATTGCGTTAAGGTCAATGGGTATGCGTTTGTTGTTGGCGTTGTCGCGTCTGCCGAATAAATTCGCCCATCATATATTATTCTCTACGATACTTGATGCAAAACTACAGCTAAATCTGTTAAGGCTGCTGTCTCATTCTGATGCTCTACTTTTCCTACATATTATTCACTAACATTCTTGCATTTTAATCAGTCTGATCTATAAGCAGCAAAAGCATCCGAGAGAACGACAAGATCAAAAATTTGCACCAAAGCAAGCACATTACAGCAACATCTCTCTCATTGCAAAGGTTGACTTACGATAATGAGTTAGATTGATACAAAGATGATTTAGACTGAAGAATTCTCAGGTACTTGATTTCATTTTTTCCCTGAATAGAAAGAAGGTTTTGAATGATATTTTAAGGAACATGTTTTAAATGCTCTGCTAGTGATGCCAGACTGTCCAGCAATGTACAGATGATTCCATAGAATTGAAAGGATTAGGCAAGTCGTTAGTACTGTGGTCTGTAATCCTTGGGTTTTCCTGTCCTACTATTGAGATGTACCACAATCTATATTCTAGAAAGGATGGTTTTATCCGGCTCCATTATTATGCAAGGATAATTACTGTGGCTCTGAACAGATGGCAGAAGTTTAATAATGAGATGTGAGTTTTGAGAAATAGTCTGGGTTAGGCAAAGGTTTCCACTGCAATTGAGGCCGTTTTGTGTGTGGAGGGGGGGGGGAGAGTTGTTAACCCTTTGGGATTAACTGCAATAGATGCCAGTTTGTTATATAACTCCCTTGTGTTCAAAGGCCCTTTCAGTGACTTAGGAATTATGTGTTTCTGTTTGCCCACACATACCATCATGTATACTTCCGCAGCTGTCATTTCCATTTACAGCTTTATGGAATTATACTGGCCAAGAATAAGTATTCCATTTCAGCATATATATTCTGATCTGATGACAGTGATCAGGCCACACAAGATTCTCATTATTGTACTGATGCCGTGGGAGGAGGCAGTAAACTGTTGATTGATGGGTACTCCGACTAGACATCTATAAACCTATTCTTCACTAGTTCTTATCTGCACTACATTTTGACTTAAAGGGATTGTTCACCTTTTGAGTTCAATTTTAGCATGATGTAGAGAGTGATATTCTGAGACAATTTGCAATTGCTTTTCATTTTTTTATTATTTGTGGTTTGGAGTTTAGTTTCTTTATTTAGCAGCTTTTCTGTTTGCAATTTAAGAAACCTGGTTTCTAGGGTCTAAAATGACCCTAGCAACCATGCATTCATTTGGATATGGATAGGAGAGGGCCTGAGTAGAAAGACAGTAGCATTAACAATAAATGTGTGTAGCCTTACAGAGCATTTCTTTTTAGATGGAGTCATTGACCCCCATTTGAAAGCTGGAAAGAGTTAGAAGAAAAGGGCAAATAATTAAAAAAAAACTTTAAAAAATAAATAAATGAAGACAAATTGAAAAGTTGTTTAGAATTGGCCATGGTATAACATACTTAAATTTAATTTAAAGGTGAATACCAGGGAGTTCCCTACCAATTCAGTTGAACTGAAGAAGCCACTCAGATGAGTGGTGAACGTTTTCAAGAAAAACTCTAGGGAGCCCATTTACTTAGTTCGAGTGAAGGAATAGAGGAAAAATAGTTCGAATTTCGAATGGTCGAATATAGCTACTTCGATCATCGAATGGGCTACTTCTACCTTCGACTACGACCTTTGAATCGAACGATTCGAACTAAACATCGTTCGACTATTCGACCATTCGATAGTCGAAGTACTGTCTCTTTAAAAATTTCTTCGACCCCCTAGTTCGCCACCTAAAACCTACTGAGGCCAATGTTAGCCTATGGGGAAGGTCCCCATAGGCTTCCTAACAATTTCCTGATCAAAGGAATATCCTTCGATCGATGGATTAAAATCCTTCGAATCGTTCGATTATACCTTTGATCGTAGGAATAGCGCAAAATCCTTCGACTTCGATATTCGAAGTCGAAGGATTTTACTTCGACGGTCGAATATCGAGGGTTAATTAACCCTCGATATTCGACCCTAGGTAAATGTGCCCCTAAATGTCCAGTTGCCTTTGACTTAATTCTACTAGATACTGTATATCGAGCTGGATAAATTAGAATCTTCATAGACACCCCTTTAAACATCCACTAGAAATGGAAACCTTATTTCTACAACATAATTTATAAAATATACTGTATAAGTACAGATAAGGTACAGTTGCATCCCACAGCACCAAACTATAACCGTGCAAGTTATGATACAAACCATCTGCATGGTTGAACTATATCCAGTGAAGTGAAATAGAACGACCCTACAGGCTGCTCACCTGGCCCAGAAACCCAAAGGTCCCTGCCTCGAATCCCAGCAGAGCCTGACATTTCTGAAGTGGAAAATACAGCCTTACTTAACATGGCAGAAGCATTGACTTGTATACAAAGAAAATTAAGACATTCATGAATATATCGGCACATTTCCAAACATGCTAAAAAAAAAAACTTTCATGAGTTTTTAGAACAGCCGGTGAATTAAAGAGCGTTCCTTATATATATTTATATATATATATATATATATATATATATATATATATATATATATATATATATATACACACAACAAGAAAGATCCGCACTCACAGTTCTTAAATAAAAAAGTTTTATTGCAAAATGCGAGACTAACGTTTCGGCCTCCTCCGAGGCCTTTCTCAAAGTGTCGGAGGAGTGTTAGTCTCACATTTTGAAATAAACCTTTTTTATTTTTTATGTAAGACCTGTGTGTAACACCTGCCACTGGTTTTGAGTCCCGCGCACGTCAAATCGGACGCCTGCGCAGGAATGGACGCTCGCATACTTAGGAGCAATGACCTCTAAT
Organism: Xenopus laevis; assembly: GCF_017654675.1. NCBI lineage: Eukaryota > Metazoa > Chordata > Amphibia > Anura > Pipidae > Xenopus > Xenopus laevis. The sequence continues at coordinate 49,690,967 of NC_054375.1, read as the reverse complement.
TTGGGCGCCTGGCTTCCTATTGGTCCCTGATGTGTCTGTCTTCCTCAGCCTGCTCCTGATTGGTTCCTGTTCCCTTAAATACCTTCCTCTTCCTCCTCACATTGCCCAAGCTGGCTTCAGTTCCTACTAAAGCCCTGGTTGTTCGAGTTTCCTCTGCTTGTTTTCCTGACCTCCGAACTTTCGTTGCCTGAATCCGACCTCTGCCTGCATTTAACTACGCCTTAGCCTGACCCCTTGGTACTTCGCTTCTCTGAAACCTGTCTTCTGGAAACAACCTTTGCCTGCACTTGACTACGCCTTGCCTGATCCCTTGTTACTTCGCTCCTGGTAACTCGCCTGGCTTCTCTACCACCTCCGCAGCAGAAAGCCCGGGGCCCCAAAAGGGCGTCGGTGAATAACGGAGCCGTAGAGAGGTTCCTGTTACCATCAGTTCTCCTGGATCAGCTACCTTCCTCCGGGATCCGAGGTAAACAGATCGCTATACTGTGGTGGTGCGGATCTTTCTTGTTGGTTGTATACTTAAAATTTTGATACTGCACCCAGGCAAATTATACCATTTATTGAGAGTGCTGGCTTTCTCTTGTACTGTTATATATATATATATATATATATATATATGTCAATAATGATGATTTTATCAGTATGTTACTATAGAAACCTTTGAGCAGAAATTGTTAAACACATGCTCCAATAAGACATGCTGAATGCTAATGTACAATAAGTTATTTTAAACAAGTAGTTTGCTTTCTTATAGTTTTAACTATATTTTGTATTTACTGTGGTGCTGCCCAGTCTACAAATTCCCCTGGTCTTCACAGGGCTAAAACGTTAAAGCCTCGCTCCCACATATACCGTAGCTGTTTCAGCATTTTGGTGATATACACTAAGCTGCCTTACTGGGAAGTGGGAGTCGCTCTATGTGTGAACGTCAACTGCTGTGTCTTCAAAAGAAGCAACAATGTCCGCACTCTCAGGTCTTAGTGAAAAAATGATTAAAAAGAACTGTCGTTTTCGCTAGCACTCTAGCCTTTATTAAAAAAAAAACATAATTTATATATAAAATATGAGCGAGAGAATAAAAAAAAATTCTTGCAAAAGTCCCTTGAGTGCAAAAGCATTTTTCTAAGTTTTATATGTTCTAACTGTTAGCACCAGTGTCGGACTGGGACATTAGGGGCCCACCCAAAAACCTTAGACCAGGGGCCCACCAATGAACCATAGACCAGGGGCCACTCTCAGTACTATTATTCTTCTTCTACTCTCTCAACCTCTATTCTCCTATTCTTTACATACTATAATCTATTATTCCATTTATTTAGCCACTTTGTTCGGAAAGAAATAGGGAATGGCCATGAAATAGGCCAAATGTTTAGCAGCACAAGGGCCCACAGACACCGGGGCCCACCGGGAGTTTTCCTGGTATCCCGGTGGGCCAGTCCGACAATGGTTGTGCAGCAGTCTTACAGACTACCACAGCCCCACTTGGGCAAGTTAAATCCAACAGGCAAATAAAAAGTTCACTCACAGTCCTTTGGAGATTACCTGTGATTTCTCTTTGAAGCAGGTGCAGCTCACTCCCCAAGACCTTAGGGCAGTAGCTTGTAGCCAATCCTTGCTACCAGGGAACTTGCTTCCTTGTGGGAAAATCTTAAGTGTCCAGCAATAAACTCCTTATGCCAAATAACACAGTGGCATGCAGTCAACTGAAAAATCTTTTCCCATACAGCATTAGTAGCTCTCCTTTCCCTCTCACAGAACAGGGCATACATACATACATACATACATACATACATACATACATACATACATACATACATACATACATATGCCACACACCAAAAAAATGTATTATATAGGTCATGCTCTAGATATAGGGTATTAGCTCAGCAGCAGCTTCTACCATAACAATGGTAAAAGAAATGTAAAAGTCAAATATTGCTTCCAAACTCCTGTAAAGTCAATTTATAGCAAATAATTACTGTAGTTTATAGCATGTTGCCTTTTATTTAAGAACTTAGGGGCAAATTTACTTATGGTCGAATATCGAGGGTTAATTAACCCTCGATATTCGACTGCCGAATGTAAGTCGAAGGATTTACCGCAAATCGTTCGATCGAACGATTAAATCCTTAGAAACGTTCGATTCGAAGGATTTTAATCCATCGATCAAACGATTTTTCTTCGACCTAAAAATTGTTCCAAAGCCTATGGGGACCTTCCCCATAGGCTAACATTGACTTCGGTAGTTTTTAGGTGGCGAACTAGGGGGTCGAAGTTTTTTTTAAAGAGACAGTACTTCGACTATCGAATAGTCGAACGATTTTTAGTTTGAAATGTTTGATTCGAAGTCGTAGTCGAAGTAGCCAAAAAAAACATTAGAAATTCAAAGTTGTTTTTATTCTATTCCTTCACTCGAACTAAGTAAATGGGCCCCTAAGTGTACCAAAACTGAATAACATTTTAAGTAACTTTGCAGACACCAGGGGATTACATGCACGCTTATGAATAATGACGAAAGAAAATCCCAAACTTTCCAATTTATGTAAGTACAAGGTTTTACATGGGACATGGCTTTAAAGGTTTTCTTTTGACAAGGATTAAATCATTTTTCAGAAGGAGACCCTTTTTTGACTGAACAAAAAGCGGTTAGCAAAACCCTGTTAACCGAAGTAGACATGGAATGAATTATTGAAATGAATTAAGTTAATAAAAAAGAGCAGAGGTAATCTTTCCAGAATGGAATACTTTTCATCATATGTTAACACTATGAAATATTTAAGAAATGCTTTTCGTCCTGTTAATGGGTAAGCAAAGGATTATATATTTTTAATAAAGAATGAGAGTTTGAACGCATAATAATCTTGCAAAGTATTTTTTTCTCAAACGCTGTTAGGGACCAACTTTTGAAGGACTCCTAAAAATGTATTTTTAATGCCAGATTCAGTACGGTAACTGCAGCCAAGGTTAGTCTCCAAAATTGTGAGCTACTATCCAACAATCAATAACACATTCAGGCCTGGATTTGTGAAAATGTCACAAAGGCCCGGCTAGGGTGGCAGAATTTTAGGGGGGCGGCATGCCACCCAACCACACCCACACTGGTTCAGATGCACTGGGGATTCGCAGGAGATACAATATTTTTCATAATATCATGTGCACCAATCTCCAGTACTCCGGACTCGATGCTAAAAATTTGCACATGTCCAGAAAGAAATGTGAGGGGATGGGGGCAATGTATACAGTGCTATGTAAATCCGTCCCTGAACACATTATCACAAAACCTTCTTGTATTTCCTCTACACATATTAAATAGGGCGCAGTAGAGTTATTTCCAAAGATCTTTCACTTGCGTCCTGGGGATTTCTCCTTATTTGTTCAAATCAAAACACAATCCATTCTGTTGCAGCCACATTATGCTTAATATTTTTTCCATGCAGTAAAGGCCTTTTTAGGTATCACTTCCTATCCATCCTGCTATACACATAGCAATGCTGTCCTCTAATTCTAGGGTTACCTGCTTGCTTGAAAATTCAGGGGTACTTAAGTGCAAGTTGCTGAGCTGCATTTAATTAAAAAAAGCGTTGCAACCTCTGCAGACCTGCTTGAATTTAATAAATGTGTTTCATATTTTTCACATGATCTGTTCTCTTTATCATAGAAGCAGAACATAATTCTAACTCTAACTGGAGGGTGGTTGTGGGAGGGGAGATGCAAATTTGTTGCCCTTAGCTAATAATGCAGCTAATAGTGCCAAGGAAGGTTAAGGAAAGTGTCCTGCAGACAGCAATTAAATTCAAAAAGCTTTATTTCAGGCTATATTTAAAACAATAAAGAGGCATCATCATGAAACATACTTCCCATTCTATGACATGTGTGGTCACCTGGCACGTTTCATGCCTCATTCTGGCATTTACTGGCATCAGTAGTTACTCTATGGGCTGAACTACACTGTGCGCCTTTTTCAGATCAGATGCAATGAGAGGAAGTGCATGCAACTAGACGGATGCACCGAATATAATGTAAGGAATAGAAATGTCGCACCTACAAACTGCACGTATCTGTCACGACTGTCGTATGAAGACTCAATGTGCGGCATTCACATCCGACAGTCGTGTCGGATGCACATAGTTTGTAGGTGCAAAATTTATATTCCTTACATTATATTCGGCGCATCCGTCTCATCGCATGCGCTTCCTCTCAGCGGGTCAGATCTGAAGAAGGCGCACCATATAGTTCAGCCTTGTGTCTTATATAGCAACATCAATTAAAATTATCAGCTGGTTTTAAAAGAAACATTTTTTGCATATTACAAGTCAAATCTGTAAAAGCAAGTATTACAATAAATATCAACCTCATTGGAAGCTAAGAGAATGTTTATGTGCATGTGTATAAAAACAAGAGACTTCCCAATCACAATTTAACCTGAGGGTAACATGTTTTCAAGGTAAATATCCAATACTCTTCTCTTTTATCAATTATTCTGTTAATATCGCCTCCCCTTAGTCCTAGTTTAACACTTTTCTATGAATTGGAATTTAATCTGGTCAAAATTTCCATTGTGTTTAGACATAAAGCGTCTACCTATGACTAAAATTCTTTTATTGTGAGGGTTATCTTCATCTATCTTTTTTAAATTAATGGGTATAAGATGCACTTTAGCCCATTCTTTGAGAGATCTAAATGTTCTGCCCACATATTGTTTGCCACAACTGCAGGTAGCTAAATATATAATCCCTCTAGAGTCACAATTGATGTAACTATGTATAGGAAAAATCTATCCTGTTGTGTTACTTTTAAAAGTATTCTGTACTAATATATGCTTGCACACTTTGCACCTATTTTTCCACATCTATAACACCCTTTCTTCACTAACCAATCTGTTCCATTTCTTTTTATTTGTTTATTTTGAAAACTGGGCAGCAGTTTTGACCTGGACAGTCCTCCCGAAAACCGGCTTGTCCGGGTCCAAACCAGGCAGCTAGCAACCCTAAAAGAAAGCAACTTTTCAATAGTTATTAACATCAAACATCAACAATTTCACATTTGTTAATGAAATTGTTAAAGTAGTAAAAATAATAAAAGGTGAATGTCTGAACAGTGTATTCATGTTATCTTGAGCCATTATACATTGATTAGCCTTTGACATGAACTGAGAATTCATTTTTTGGATAGCCCTGGCTACATCTGTATTGGAGTATTAGCTTACTGCATATCATGCAAGACTTGGAATAGCAATAAGTCTTTTCACTGTAACCCGAAGGTATTCACACATTCACTACTATACACAGCACAAGAGAAAATGGAAAGCAGAATATTTAATACATAGTAAATAGAACAGAAGATGAGAGTAAACGGAGGCTCAGAAGGGGGGTAGAAAATGAATGAAGTAAGGTATAACATGGAACACAACAAAACTGTAAAGAAAGAAGAAAAAAGGAAAAAGGGAGAATATTGTGGGTTAGAAGAAAAGAAAGTATATAAGAGGTTAAAAAGTAGAATAAGGAGAAAAAAATAGAAAAGCAGAGGAGATACAGAAGAAGAAATCACGTGGAAGGAAAATATCTGATAACAGCATTGGAGAGAGCAGAGGGTGAGGGAAGGAGGCTGAATATAACAGATTGGTATGGTGCGTATAAGGTTTATCTAGCAACACCAGGTTTAATTAAAATGAAAAAGGGTACTTTTAAAATCAATACATTTTAAATAAGAAAAGTGCATGTTAGTTCTGTTTTTTGAGAATTGCGGCACATATCGACATAGGAATATCATATAAGATGCACTGCACTTGTCACATTGACTGGAATTCTGGGCAGAAAGTGTCATCTTTCAGACAAAAGCCCCAATCATGCTTTGTGGATTTGCAGCTTTTATAGATAATATCCAGTATTCACAGGGGGATCATGATTAAACAGTAATCAATATCAAAGGGTATTCAGAGGACACAAAGTAGTGCTGCTGAGGTTTTGTACGCAGTGGCGGTTTGACAGATAAAATATATACATATATATATATCAATTGAAGATGGACCAGCACTCCGTTTTCTTTGTCAAAAGTGTTTATTCAATACACTGTGCATCCAACGTTTCGGCCCGCATTGGGGCCTTTATCAAGGATCCTTGATAAAGGCCCCAATGCGGGCCGAAACGTTGGATGCACAGTGTATTGAATAAACACTTTTGACAAAGAAAACGGAGTGCTGGTCCATCTTCAATTGATACATATCTTTTTGACCGAGCACCCGGCAAGGAACTACAGAGGACAGAGTGCAGGTGTCTCACATTGAACTACATATAATATATATATATATATATATATATATATGCTCGTGCACATTGCTCAAAAGTACAGAAACCTTTATAGAAAGCCATGTAGAATAAATGCACATACAAGCTCTAGTAAATCGGGGGTCGTCTTGGGAAATGATGGGGGAGGTCTAACACAAATTCAATATTATGCCTCCTTGATAAATGATGTTGTCAAGTCTTACTATTTTGTTTATAATCTGGGTGGTACCAGGAGTCTGAATGAACCCCACTGACCATTGGGATGAGGGCTCTACTGGCATAGACATGCATCCACTACTGAAACACACAGGGCCCTGTATCTTCTGACAGTCCCTAAACAACTCTTGTGTCAGTACAGGCCATCTGCATGTGTATTACCTGCCAGCTACAGAATGAGGAGAGGGTAACAGTCATGCAGAAGCAATTAGCACTGCACCTTTTAAATGAATAATCATATTCTCATTGTTTGTTGACATTTGAACAAATGAAAGCCATGTAGGAAAATGTGCATTGGATAAATTCTAAGTTTTTTGCTTGGTACAAAGCATTCGCCCATAACCAGTGGAATGATTTAATTAAGCCCTTGTGGCTTTAAGAAAATTCAGCTCAGTTATGTCCCTTCACCTCCTGCACCAAAACTCTATGAAACACAGGACCACTGTACGAGAGAAAATTCGATGTATAATTAGCGGTGTTATAATAATAAAAAGAGAATATGAATAATCCGATTCCTTTATAAAACATATTTCCATACCTTTTCCTTTAGAAAGTATGATACCTGTGATTACTTAGCAAAGCAATTTACATTGAAAAAAGCCTACAGTTGCTTTTAAAGAGAGAGATTTTGCCAGGCTTATAGTGACACTTGCAGGTTAAAGTGAGCATTACAACTTGGGGTGCCCAGTTGGCAAATCCAGGCTTGAGCAGAGGTATGGGGTTCCAAATAAAGATCAGGAAAACACCAGGTCCCAAGCATTCTGGATATCAGGTCCCATACCTATACTCCATTTACCAAAATGAATGCGGCCTGGTATCCATAATTATGCACCGTACACAAGTTGCAATGGTTAGTATTAGCGGTGACCTGCTATTATGCGGGAATTCAAGGAAAAAAGCTGCACTGTGGGCAAAAAAACTTGGTGATTTGCAGAAGAATTCTGCACTTTGCACACGGGAATGAGACATTTTGCATTGTTTTACAATTGAAAACACTGAAATAAATAGTGTGGGGTAATAGCCATCTTTAGTTAGTAGCAGCAGCGCCTTTCACAAAGATAAGAGACAGTACACCAGGTTTCCGGCTGATCTTTGCATGTGCATTTATTTAACTCAGAAGCTCAAACACAAAATGAAAGTTCATAACATCTGAGGTTGCAATAAAAGCAAAATAGTTACAGCCTTGCTGGTGAAGAAAAATGTCCTTTCCAAAGGACCCACAGCCCCACTTGGGCAAGTTTAAGCCAATAAACAAATGAACATTTCACTCACAGTTCTTTTAGAGTGTCCCAGTTATTTTACACTGATGCAGTTGCAACTCACTCCCCAGAATTTAGGTCAGTAGCTAGTCCTTGATACCAGGGAACTTGCCTTCTTGTTAAGATGTATCACCTTAAGTGTCCAGCAATAATCCTTGTGCCAAATAACATCCAGTTGCATGCAGTATAACTGAAATTCCCCAATACAGCTTAGTGGCTCTCCTTTCTCTTGTAGAACAGGGCAGAGAGCAGCCTTACTTGAGCCTCATCTTTTAACTCCAGGTGAGGCTAATCGCCCCTCACTGCTCATAGAGGATTCTGGGAGGGATATACTTTTTCCTCTATGATTTTTCCAACCATGCTACAATTGTTATAATATTTTCGGAAAGATTATGCTCATCAAACACAGATCACTATTCAACACTCACAACTAAGTAGGACTGACTCCTAACACAAACGCAGTACTGCATTTTAAACACTGTGTTTAAGCTTTTTTAATATAAATCAAAGATTTTTTGCGATTTATACCCCAAAGCTGGATATAGCTGGAATCCGAAAAAATACTCCACCTAAAACCTGCCAAGGTCATGTAGAAGTCAATGGCAGAACCATTTGAAGATGTTTGTAGCAAAAACATTTTGAGCAATTCGAGATTTTTTTTGCAAAAACTCGATTACTTTGAGAATTTGGGTTGTTCATCCGAATTCACTGAATCGAGTTCTTTCCTATCAAGTTTTTTCTCAAATCGGAAAACATTTCAGTTGCGAGTTAATTAAAGGTTTAAAAATTTGGCTTTTTGGTAGAGAGCCCAGAACAGCCTCCAAGTGCACTAAGATACACCAAGAGATAAAAATGTCCCTTGGGAGAACTTAGACTCACAGCTTAATCATTAGCAAAACTGTAATAACAATAACTGAAAAAAAATCACAGAAATGTGTTCAAACTTTAATAACCTGCCAAATTTTGTAAAATGAGCATGGTAATAAAAAACAAAAAACGGGCGTGGTCAAAAAAATTTTGCTGCGATATGTGCGTCGACTCTTTTTATCCTTCTTTCCAAAATGTTGGGGGGTATGCTTATATGGGGGCTCATTTTGCCTAGAAGATGTATTAGAACTCACTCGATTAAAATCACCAGACATCATGTCTCTCTAAATGCAGAATTTGTGCACAAGGCAGTTATTTTGTTAGGTTTTGTTTCTACTGGAATCAGTTGAGTGAGCTTTAGTACATCTGCTAGGAAAGGAAGCCCAAGATATATTGGATCGGTCAATGAATATCTGACACCAGTGTCGGACTGGCCCACTGGGATACCAGAAAAACTCCCGGTGGGCCCAGGTGTCAGTGGGCCCTTGTGCTGCTAAACTTTTGGTCTATTTCAAAATGGCTAAATAGGTGGAATAATAGATTATAGTATGTAAAGAAAAGAGATTAGGAGAATTGAGGTTGAGTGAGGAGAGGAAGAAAATAGTACTGAGAGTGGGCCCCTGGTCTAAGGTTTTTTGGTGGGCCCCTGATCTAAGGTTTTTTGGTGGGCCCCTGATCTAAGGTTTTTGGTGGGCCCCTGTCCTAAGGTTTTTTGATGGGCCCCTGGTCTAAGGTTTTTTGGTGGGCCCTTGATCTAAGGTTTTTTGGTGGGCCCCTGACCTAAAGTTTTTGGTGGGCCCCTGATCTAAGGTTTTTTGGTGGGCCCCTGGCCTAAGGTTTTTTGGTGGGCCCCTGGTCTAAGGTTTTTTGGTGGGCCCCTGATCTAAGGTTTTTTGATGGGACCCTGGCCTAAGGTTTTTTGGTGGGCCCCTGGTCTAAGGTTTTTTGGTGGGCTCTTGATCTAAGGTTTTTTGGTGGGCCCCTGGCCTAAAGTTTTTGGTGGGCCCCTGATCTAAGGTTTTTTGGTGGGCCCCTGGTCTAAGGTTTTTTGGTGGGCCCCTGGCCTAAGGTTTTTTGGTGGGCCCCTGATCTAAGGTTTTTTGGTGGGCCCCTGATCTAAGGTTTTTTGGTGGGCTCTTGATCTAAGCTTTTTTGGTGGGCCCCTGGTCTAAGGTTTTTTGGTGGGCTCTTGATCTAAGGTTTTTTGGTGGGCCCCTGGTCTAAGGTTTTTTGGTGGGCCCCTGGTCTGAGGTTTTTTGGTGGGCTCTTGATCTAAGGTTTTTTGGTGGGCCCCTGGCCTAAGGTTTTTTGGTGGGCCCCTGGTCTAAGGTTTTTTGGTGGGCCCCTGGTCTAAGGTTTTTTGGTGGGCCCCTGGTCTAAGGTTTTTTAGTGGGCCCCTGGTGTCCCAGTCCGACACGCAACTGCTGCATGAAAAAGAAATGAAGAGAAACAGATGCTGAGAGAGGGATAGTGAAGATAAACTTGATTACTCCAGAAACAATGCAGAATATTTAATTGATTGTATTTAGAAAGTTTCTCTTTTCAGTATGAGGAAGCTTATGTTAAATTTTCATTTTCGCGATGGTTCCCCTTTAACAACTGATTCCCAATCCCAGCTAACTAGTTAGGACCGGAGAAAATACTACGTTACATACTATATATATATATATATATATATATATATATATATATATATATATATATATATATATATATATATATATATATATATATAATAGAAGACTCAATATCAAGTTTAAGCTCTAGTACTCATACATATACACTCTCTGCCTGCCAACATTTTGGTCCTTCTGCGTCTCCGTAGATAGGTGACAGAGAAGCGCCACGTGATCATCCCAGAGTCGCCGCGGCACAGTACAGGCTGGCAGAACACAAGCAGTCACAAGCGGACAGCGAGTAGAGCCGGTTCCACAGCCCAACCAGTGTAAGTGGCCGTGTGGCTAACCCTTTCTTTCCCGTACGTATTTGCCAGTAGCCGGGATTGGACTGAGGGATAAGTCGGGTGCCTTGCCACGCGTTCATGCGCCTCTGTGCCATTCATTATATACATACAATAGCGTACAAATGAAATGTAACGGTAACGATGATTGGATCCCTCAAGCACGTGCTCCATTCACCCTGTGTATATATAGTTCATTGTAGGGATGAATTCGTGTACAATATATCGTGATAGATCCTTGTTTCTTTAACCTTTGTACCCAGATGCTGGTGGACTACAAATCCCAGAATTCCTCAGCATATAATGAAGCGTTGATGCATGCTGGGAGTTGTTGTCCAGCGGCAGTAGCAGCGTGTGAGGATGGTTTTGCCGGTGTGTGACTGATAAGATGGCAGCAGTCCCTGCTGGAAAGTAAATGGCATGTGTTTCTCTTGGGGACTGATATGTGAGCTGTTCTGCAAACGAGTCCTTCATTATTTGGCTGGGATCCTGCTTGATCATTAAACAGAATAGTGACCGTGTATTGGCTCCTGTTCATCCTATGTCTGCCCCTGCTTGCACCAGGCCTAGGGAAGGAATAGTGCAGCACAAAATAATAGCCCTCCTGTTACTGAAATGGAATCACCCATGTATGTCGATGGCTTTCAGCTGGGCTGCGAGTAATCGCTTCCAACTATTGGACTATTCCAGCCTGGAATCGGTGGTGTAACTAGATAGTTGAGGGCCCACAGCAAATTATTTTTTTTGTCTAGAGGTTGAGCCAATATTTATTAAAATGATCTAGAATTAGGGCCTCCAGGGGCCCCCTGCAGTCGCAGGGTCTGCTTTATCTGTTGTTAAACCCCTGCCTGGCAACATTCTAGTCGGTAAATCTTTCAGTACAGGTATGGGATCTATTATCTAGAATGCTTGGGATCTGGGGTTTTTCTGCATTAGAGGTTTTTCCATCACCGTACCTTAATTACTACAAAATATTTAGACATTGAATAGTCTGTTTTGCCACCAGTATGAATTTCTGCAGCTTAGTTATACACTGTATGATAGATGGCCGTTCCATAATTTCCCATATCCAAGGAACTTTATGTAAAATGTAGGTTTATCATAAGTAGAACCCCCCATTTTATATTTTTCAGGGGACCAGAAAAAAAATTATGTAAAATCCTGGGAAATGTATTATGCATATAATATATAGGTGGGACCACAAAACAACAATGTAAAATAAAACTTAAAATCAGGGGACACCAAACAGTTTTTTGCACAGTGATAGAAAGTGTACTTTTCCAAACTACATTCATTACATTTTGCCACTGCTCTTAGAGTTATTTGTCTGTCTAATTTCATATGTAGCTGCTTATATTCTCGGCACTCCTGACTCATGTTGCAAGTTGATAAAAGCTGATTTAAAGACCTGGAGGAGAATGGACTCCTGTAACAGAGAGACCCATAGAACAGAAAGGGATAAACAAAATGTTTTAAGGACCATTAAAGCCTTATCGACTGGGGGAGGGAAAAATGCAAGGCCCCCATGCCCTTAATATCCCTGTGTGTGTATGTAAAAAAAAAAAAACATTTGCAAAGCACCTATAAAGGAGAATGTATCCTCCAAAAGGTGATAACGCCACTGGTGTGAATGTGCACTGTTGTTGCTATGGCAACAGGCCTGTTTGCGTGTGCCGCTATGCTGCACATATCCTCTTTACATCTCCCTATGGGAGTTCCATGTACAATGGATGCTATGGAAACCAGATTAGCAATCATTCTTGTGTCAAGAGCAGATGGCCCTCAACACATCTCTCTGCTAATAAATTTGGTACAACAATTCTCTTATAACCAAGTTTCACTAATTATTCCTCAAATGATGGTGCTTTACAGCATCATGAACGTAGCCAAAGGTATCAGCTATGACCTTGTGCAAGGCGATTGACCTACGTGTCATTTAGTAAACATGATGGAGACTGCAGCCGATTGTCAGTTTCCTGAATTATGAATGAGGCACGAGGTTCTTCTGACATTATTCTGCTCACTGGGCACACAGTTCTTCCTGTCATGCCAGGTGGTAGGCCTAGGAGTTGGCACAAAGTGGAAGCATGTCACATTTTGTTGTGTACTTGGCACATTCCTTGAGACATAAGCCTGATGCGGAGCAAAAAATTTTTTTTTTCTGCAATAAATAAACTTGTAAATACAGTAAAACCCCTATTTTACTTTTTTTCAGGGGGCCTGAAAAAAAATGATGTAAAATCCAGGGAAATGTAAAATCAGGGAAATGTATTATGCATAATATATAGGTGGGACCACAAAACAACAATATAAAATGAGGGAAAACTTAAAATCAGGGGATGTAAAATGGGGGTTCTACTGTAAGCTGCATAAACTCATATTGGCGAAAAATAATTGGGTTTGTTTTAATGTTTAAAAATGTTATTAATAGTCTTAAGGTATAGTGATCCCAATTAAAGGGATACTGTCATGGGAAAAAAAAAAATTTTCAAAATGAATCAGTTAATAGTGCTGCTCCAGCAGAATTCTGCATTGAAATCCATTTCTCAAAAGAGCAAACAGATTTTTTTATATTCAATTTTGAAATCTGACATGGGGCTAGACATTTTGTCCATTTCCCAGCTGCCCCATGTCATGTGACTTGTGCCTGCACTTCAGGAGAGAAATGCTTTCTGGCAGGCTGCTGTTTTTCCTTCTCAATGTAACTGAATGTGTCCCAGTGGGACATGGGTTTTTACTATTGAGTGTTGTTCTTAGATCTACCAGGCAGCTGTTATCTTGTGTTAGGGAGCTGCTATCTGGTTACTTTCCCATTGTTCTGTTGTTTGGCTGCTGGGGGGGGGAAAGGTAGGGGGTGATATTACTCCAACTTGCAGTACAGCAGTAAAGAGTGATTTATGTTTATCAGAGCACGTCACATGACATGGGGCAGCTGGGAAATTGACAAAATGTCTAGCCCCATGTCAGATTTCAAAATTAAATATAAAAAAATCTGTTTGCTCTTTTGAGAAATGGATTTCAGTGTAGAATTCTGCTGGAACAGCACTATTAACTGATTCATTTTGGAAAAAAATTTTTTTCCCATGACAGTATCCCTTTAAAAAGACCTTACTCAGAAAACGCCATATCCCAAACATTCTGGATAACAGATCCCATATCTGTAGCTATCAGCATTATGAAATATCAGTCCATAACTAAGCTACATTCTGAACATAGTTCTTCTCGGGTATCCGTTCATAATTAAATGTAGGTGGGCACACAATTATTTTTTTTTTAATGTTTAAAAATGTTATTAGTAGCCTCAAGGTATAGTGATCCAAATTAAGAAAAAAAAAACCTTACACCGATCCCAAACATTCTGTATAATCGATCTGTAGCTATCTGCATCATGAAATATCAGTCCATAACTTAGCTGTTGATGTTTTCCTTTGTGCATGCCATACAACATATTTTAGTCTTATTACTGCTAAGAAGAGACAGGTTTTAAATTCTACTAGATGTGTTCCTGGCTGGAGTGGTGCCTGAAAATATCTGTATAAGAATTACCAAGCCATTGCACAATTGCAGTGGTTAAGGAGAAAAAAACATCATAATTGCTTGGAAAAGGGTGATCCATGAAGTCTATTGAATTATACCATTTGTCCTGTTACACATTAACAAAGTCAACATTCTCAGATATTATAACTGAAGCTTTAAATTCCCTTGCACATTCCCATGAGACTTCTTTAAAGGGTGGTTCACTTTTCACATGTTATAGAATGGCTAATTCTAAGCAACTTTTCAATTGGTCTTCATTATTTTATAGTTTTTGAATTATTTGCCTTTTTCTTCTGACTCTTTCCAGTTTCCAAATTGGGGTCACTAACCCCATCTAAAAACAAATGTGTTATTGAGCTACAAATTTATTGATTTTGCTACTTTTTATTCCTCATCTTTCTATTCAGACCCTCTCTCCTGTTTATATCCCAGTCTCTTTTTCAAATCAATACACGATTGCCCTAGCAACCAGTGCTGAAATTGCAAAGTGGAGAGCTGCTAAATAACTAAAAAACCACAAATAATGAAAAAAATGAAAACCAATTGTAAATGATCTCAGAACATCACTCTCTACCTCATACTAACAGTTAAAGTAAATGTGATAATCAATATCGTATTAGAAAATCACAAATCCAAAATTGGTAATAGGGGAATGGGATTTGGAGGTACCAATTATGCAGCATCATGTTTCCAAATCCATGGTGTAGAGGGATTCAGGTCCATTGTATATGGAGCTATTGCAGCCATCTTGGCTGATATTATTCTAATATTATTATTATTATTATTGTAGGAACCTTTGTTCAGGCCTCCCCTAGCCCATTCATTAGCTAACAAAATGGTAATAGTCACCCTGTTTTTGTAAGGCTTCTCCTGGACAGAAAATAAACATTCACATAAAACCCAACCTTAATTGTACCCCATGGGGCCAGCACCACAGTTTGCTGGGGCCAGCACCACAGTTTGGAATGTCTGATCTAAGGTGCAAGTGCAATCACTTACTTTGGAACGCTTCTTTAATAGGATTTTTGTGAGTATGTATATGGTGTATGGGGACAAGTCTGCCATTGTATGTAAATGCTGAGTTGGTGCAGGAAGGAGTTAAAGGACAGCTCTGTTTCGCTGCTGGTTACCCTTTCTAATGAAAGCTTATGATTGATTTTGTGTTTGTTTTCCAGCTTCTGAAAATGTCAGGGGAATTAGCTTTAAATATTAACATCAAGGAGCCCCGCTGGGATCAGAGTACATTTGTTGGAAGAGCCAAGCATTTCTTCACTGTAACCGATCCGAGGAATATCCTTCTACCCAATGATCAGCTGGAACGGTCTCGGCAGATAGTTCATGACTACAGGTGCTGAAAATCCTTCCTGGGTATTAAAATGAATAGACACAAGTATAAGTGATACCCTGCTGCATTTTAATAGGCAGTCCAGATTACTGTGACAAAAGCAGGATATAGAATATTCCTCATATAGGTATTACAGGAAATCTTACATTTACTTTATAGCATACAGTAATTGTTAGGGTTCAGCCCTAATAAGCTTCCGGCTGATTCGGGTAATAAATTGTAGTTGTCATGAGTTTGTTGCAGTGAACACATTTCGTTCCTGACAACAAGCTCGGCAGTTGGCAGTTTCATCCTTATGAGTGTCGAAGTGCATTCTAGAAAGGATGCAAAAAAAATGTAAATTAAAGGCGTTGTTCAACTTCCAAACACTTTTTCAGTTCAGTTGTTTTCAGATTGTTCACCATAAACAGACTTTTTCCAATTACTTTCCCTCTTTTATTTTTTACGGTTTCCCTAAAATTTAAGTTGAAAGTTAAATGTTCCTGCCTTTAGTGTTTGTCTGTAAGCTCAGTGATCCAGGAGCATCGGAACTGTTAACAATTTGCTACTTTTAGTTGATACAATTAGTTGATACATTTCTCAGCCACATCACTGGAGTATTAGCAACTATTGTATCAATTCTAACTGCTGCCTTTAATAATACTCTGGGATTTTGCTTAACAGGGCTAAAGATAACAAATGTATCAACTAATTGTATCAATTTAAAACCGTTACAGAGTCGGCGACCCCCCCACAGAGCTGCTTTAGAAAAATGAAACTTTATACTTCAGTATTAGAAAAACTGTCACAAATATAAAGTAATCGAAAAAAAAGTCTTAGTTTATGGTGAACTATCCGAAACCAACTGAACTGAAAAAAGTGTTTGAAGGTGAGCAATCCCTTTAAGTGTAAATACTTTTAGACTATACTTAATCTTGATACTGCCTCTTTTAAAAAAAAAAAAAAAAAAAAAAACATGGCCATAGTTAGCAGAGCTTCATACTGCTGTGAGTGGGAAATCCTATGCAGAAAATGAGCAAGGTTATTATCACGTGTTACAGGACACTTACAATGAATGAATGGGGGTCTTTGATATCTACTATATTCAATTAATGCTGTCACTTTGTAACATCAGACAGGGTATTGTGGAGCCAGGACTGACTGAAGATGAACTGTGGAGAGCTAAGTATGTATATGATTCAGCATTTCATCCCGACACGGGTGAGAAGATGATCCTGATTGGGCGAATGTCAGCTCAGGTACCAATGAACATGACCATCACTGGCTGCATGATGACCTTTTACAGGTGAGAAACGGGTATTTCGATTTATTCACCAAGATTTAATCCTAATTCAAATATCAAATTTAGCAACTGGCTGCTTGTGACAGAGAGCAGAGCTGGTAGCATCTCACTCAAGTATTTATGTTTTACGTTGCACATTAAGGGGCAGATTTATCAAAGGTCGAATTTCAAATTCACTTGCTTGTTAAAAAAAAATTGACCAATCAAAGTTTATTTTAAAAAAAAAAATCTAATTTTTTTAAACTCGGATGAATGTAATCGACCCGAAAACTGGATTAGAATTTTAAAAACTCTCTTTTAAAAATTTCTCCTTAAAAAAAACTCAAATTTCTGGAAGGCTGCAAACAACTCCAAAGTGATCCCTGTACCTCTCCCTTTGACTTAAACAGCAATTCGGCAGGTTATTCGAGTTCTTAAAGGGCCAGAGTATGATAAATATCGAATTAGAATTTTTTGAAACACTTGAATCGAATTTGCAGAACTCCCTAGTCGAATTTGCCAGTTTTGACCATAAAAAAACTCGAAAATTTGACTTTCGAATTTTCAATTCGACCCTTGATGAATCTGCCCCTTAGTAATGTAGCACATTTGTAAGACTGCTATTCAGAATCAGAGCTTCGTTACCTACAGCCGAGGAAAGGAACTGATTGTAACCCTGGTCAGTTCCTTCTCAGTTGTAATTAAGCAGAGGATATGCAGATTCTTTCCAGATGGTTTGATAGAGCCTAGCAAACTTTTGCCCAGGGTCACTTGAAAGAATATAAATGGCATGTGCTCTTTCTCTCCTTAGAACAACTCCAGCTGTGGTCTTTTGGCAGTGGATTAATCAGTCTTTTAATGCCATCGTCAACTACACTAATAGGAGTGGAGATGCCCCCATCACTGTAAGGTAGGATGATGTTTGACACTGGGACCTGAGGCAGTTATTAACATTTCTTTATAAAGTGCCAGCATATTTTGCAGCGCTGTAAAGTAAATGTGTTTATACAACTAAATCACATTAATTACATACATAGAACATCTGGAGTTACATACACCACAACCAATACCGGTACAAAAGGTGAGGAAGGCCCTGTGCAAAGGAGCTTACAATCTAAAGGGAAGAGTATAAGACACAAGGTGTGGGAGTGGGCAGGATCAGAATTAAGTGAGTTAGAGATGTAGTACTGTATTTGTATTATTTAGTTAAGCTGAGTGAGGGTAGGCTTCTCTAAAGAAGTGCGTTTTAGAGATCTTTTGAAAGCAGAAAGGTTGGGAGAAAGTCGGACAGACCGTGGGAGAGAAATCCAGAGGAGGGATGCAGCCCTTGCAAAGTCTTGAATGCAAGTGTGTGAGGAGGTAATGAGAGAAGAGTTGAGTAGCAGGTCAGTAGAGGAGTGTAGCAAGCGGTTGGGTGAGTATAGAGAGATTAGGTCAGAGATGTAGGATGAGTTATGAAGTGCTTTGAACGTCAGGGTTATTAATTTGAATTTTATTCTGAAAGGTAGAGGAAGCCAGTGTAGGGATTGGCAGAGTGGCATGGTAGAGGAGGAGCGGTTGCTGAGCCTCAATAAAAAAAGTTACAAAAAAAAAAAAAAAGAGTTACAGTAGTCTAGACGTGATATGATGAGAGAGTGAATAAGACTTTTGGCAGCATCTTTGGTGATAAATGATCGTATTTTGGATATGTGCCTTAGGTGGAAGTGACATGATTTAATAAGTGACTGGATATGAGGAGTGAAGGACAGGGCAGAATCTAGGATAACCCCAAGGCACCAGGCCTGGCGAGAGGGGGTGATAGTGGAATAGTTAGCTATGATGGATACTTCTGGGATATTAATGGTGTTAGTTGGAGGGAAGAGAACCATTTTAGTTTTAGAGAGGTTTAATTTAAGGTAGCGCTGCAATATCCAATTAGAGGGACAGGCAGGATGAGACCAGAGTTAGGAGCTCTGGGTTGAGATCAGGAGAGGAGAGATAGATCTGCATGTCATCAGCATAGAGGTGGTAGTGGAAACCACTCTATACTTCCTCCGAGGGAGAATGTATAGAGTTCTTGCCTGATCTAAATGGAACTTCATTCCATTTCCTGCATATGTTTTTATTATTGCCACTTGCAAAAATCAGCTTGGTGACCTCTTGTCAGAATTACTCCAGCCTTAAAAGACTCTTGTTGAATGAAATGTAGGAATGGTAACTGTTCAATGCACATTCTTCTAGAGCTCTGATGATTTTTTCCTCTTATCCTTTTCGTGGTAGGCTGGAAAACATTAACAGCTATCCAAATGAATCCTGTGTCAAGGAAAACATTCAAAGCCATTAAAATGCACATGCAGCAGACATTATGGAAAAACAGCTGGCACATCTGGCCACGCCTATTTCCATGTGAAATCAATGGTGCACTTCTATGTGCCAGATACTTCAATAACATTTGCTCCATCAGCATAACGGATGGAATTACTGTTCTTTAGTGTTTCAGTCATGACACACATCCCTTTCCTGTTATTATATATAGAAAGAATGAAAAGTGTGCCATAAGCCAGCTGGCTACGTTGGATTTCTCATATAACTTGTGAGCAAAGCTTTGTTAGTAGGGTGGCAATAAGATACTCGCCCAGTGCATCCAGAGGAGAACATTTAACAGTGGAGGTTGCAGCATAATGTAGTAATAATATTGATTCTAAAATATACTAAAGTTACTCATTTTTCTTACCATTACTTACCCTTTGTTTTTAGTCCATTTCATGCAGTGTGTTTAACACAATCTCACCATGCACATGCAAACCCTTCTACTTCTTGTTCTTTTAGCCAGCTGGGAACAGCTTATGTTTCTGCCACCACAGGTGCTGTTGCCACAGCTCTAGGACTTAATGCACTAACCAAGGTATTTTTATTTTTTTGTTTGTCTTGTCCTTGTTGCACAATTACCAATAACACTAATACAGATTTCACCACTGTTGAGAGTCATTTTTCATTCACATGAGATGTGGTCTATCAGGATAAAAGAAAATTTAATTTGGGCAGTTTATTGAAATTAAGATCTTGTAACAACAGGTACAAGGAAGTGGGTTTTTGAGCTTTTCCGTATTAGGATTACTAGTATTTAGCTTAGCTGGCTAAAGCTGATTTGCTTACAACACCAAAGATGGAATTTTCTGTTGAAAAAAGAGGGATATACTGGATGGAGTATATAATTTCCATGCTCTTTTAATAATATGTTTATAAAACAAAGGGACAACAGTACTTACCATCATCTCTTGGACTTGTAGCAAATATCTATAAGGGGCAGATTTATTAAGGGTCAAAGTAAAAATTAGAATTTTATTTTTGGTCAAAACTCTCAAATTAGAGTTTTAATTCGAATTTAGAGATTTATCATACTCTGGCCCTTCAAGAACTCAAATTCGACTATTCGCAACCTAAAACCTGCCGAATTACGGTAAAGGTCAATGGGAGAGGTCCAGGGATCCATTTGGTGATGTTTGCAGCCTTCCTAACATTTGAGTTTTTTTCGGGTTTCGAAATTCGATTCAAGTTTTTCTAATTATAATCAAATTCGATTCGAGTTTTCAGCTCTATTTAATTTGTCCGAGCTGAGAAAATTTGATTTTATTAATAAATTTCGATTCTTCGAATTTCAAGTTTATGGGAATTCTAAATTCAACCCTTGATAAATGTGCCTCCCCATGTAGGTTTGAAACCTCAAGCTCATTAAAAGCCACTTTCTAAAATAATAATTTGTAAATCAGAAATGTCCTATATTACTTTTTAAATGAGAGCGGTTCAATCTTAGACTTGCCAACTGTAACTGATCTGCACCACCCATGACCCCAGTTTTTTTCTCCTTCTTTTTCTGCCATTTTAGCGTGTCTCACCGCTTATAGGAAGATTTGTTCCCTTTGCTGCTGTTGCTGCCGCTAACTGTATCAATATTCCATTAATGCGGCAAAGGTAAGCCAGTCTCACGCTTTGTTTCAAGCAAATGGAAGCTTGTGCCAAGTTCTCTAGTTCTATGTTATTTTAGGAAGATGGCCAAAGCAATTGCACCTGACCGTAAACCGAGGAAGAGCTGCGGCTTCTCTCACCTGTCACTTATTCAGTAGTTTTTCCCACTGTCATGGGAAAAAACATTTTTTCAAAACACATCAGTTAATAGTGCTGCTCCAGCAGAATTCTGCACTGAAATCCATTTCTCAAAAGAGCAAACAGATTTTTTTATATTCAATTTTGAAATCTGACATGGGGCTAGACATATTGTCAATTTCCCAGCTGTCCCAAGTCATGTGACTTGTGCTCTGATAAACTTCAATCACTCTTTACTGCTGTACTGCAAGTTGGAGTGATATCACCCCCTCCCTTCCCCCCCCCCCCGCAGCCAAACAAAAGAACAATGGGAAGGTAACCAGGTAACAGCTCCCTAACACAAGATAACAGCTGCCTGGTAGATCCAAGAACAACACTCAATAGTAAAAACCTATGTCCCACTGAGACACATTCAGTTACATTGAGAAAGAAAAACAGCAGCCTGCCAGAAAGTATTTCTCTCCTAAAGTGCAGGCACAAGTCACATGACAAGGGGCAGCTGGGAAATTGACAAAATGTCTAGCCCCATGTCAGATTTCAAAATTAAATATAAAAAAATCTGTTTGCTCTTTTGAGAAATGGATTTTAGTGCAGAATTCTGCTGGAGCAGCTCTATTAACTGATTCATTTTGAAAAAAAAAATTTTCCCATGACAGTATCCCGTAATTGTGAATTTAAGGAATAACCGTGGCCGTGTTTGTATAATGTTATTGCCAAGATTTGTTTATTCTGAGGTTTGTATTGTTGGTTTCATTCTGTAGGGAGTTGAAATATGGTATTCCAGTCACAGATGAAAACGGAAACCGAATTGGAGAATCTGCAAACGCTGCTAAGCAGGCCATTACCCAAGTCGTTGTTTCTCGTATCTTAATGGCTGCTCCTGGCATGGGTTGGTATCACTATCTCGCCCTCCATTCGAAATTTGTAGCTTATAATGTAATATCAGTTTCCACAGGCGAGGTTAAAGAGGGCAAGTGCGGTGAGATAGGGAATGATGCAAATGGGTAAAACTTGGAATGGCTTGGAACAGCGGAACTGGGATAACAACATCATTTTAATATATTCCAGCAGGTCTCCTACATGTAAGAAGTTCAGATTTTTGGGATAAATCGGGCAGTGTTGCCATCATACATTTCACATATATGTGTTTGGCTTGATAGTACTTTGTATCCTCCAAAAGAAAATATAAATGGATAACATTCTTTGTTTATAGTAGGGACAGATGATGACAATCCACAGAAGTTTATATAATCATCTTACACCCCAAAAAAATGTTAGTTCATCATTTCTTGAGGTTGCTGTAGACTTATGTGTATTTGCCTGCAGGTGTAGGATCCTGGAAGTATTTGAAGGGAAAAAATTTTTGTCCAGCTAGTGACATAAACATATGTCAAAGAAAATGTATAGAGGCATGTAAATATCAGATTGACTAATCAGTTCTGACCCTCATATTCAGACTTGAACTGGTTTGCCTTGCCTGTTGTGGCCTTTTTTTCGTTGTGATGGCAAATTGCACATTTAGTGCAGAGTAGATTGAAGAGCAGCACAGAAATGTCAAATCAATGTTTCTGACAGTCAGGTCATTGGCAGTTGGTACTGGAGAGTTTATGATGTACTGCAGGCATGTCGCTAAACATACTAAAAATGTGTATTATAAAGTCCGTTTTTCCTTTCAAGAAAATCATACACGCTGGTATTTTAAAACGTAGCGTTTTGATTTCTAACTCCATATTGCACGTGATTTACAGCCATCCCTCCTTTCATAATGAACACTTTGGAAAAGAAAGCCTTTCTAAAAGTAAGTCTGACTTCTTTATTTATCGTCTCATTACTGCAAAGAAATTTCATTATCGTCTTACATCTATAATATTTTGTTTTTTAATTTAGCGATTCCCATGGATGAGCGCCCCTATCCAAGTAGGATTAGTAGGATTCTGGTAAGTATTTCGTTTTTGTTTTGTTTGTTTTTTAGCACTTGTCTCTTTTCAGTTGTAAAAACAAAATGTGCAAACCATTAAAGAAATTATTATTGATTCCAAAACTGCCTGTATCATTTTTTCCAAAACTGCCTGTAAACAATGCTATTAATTACTAAGGATAACAGGAATCACTTCATTATTCTCCACCTACACCAATTCCCGATGACATACAGCAAGGCCTTGTACAGCCCTCTCCTGGGTTGGTAGCCCATTTATTAAAGTCCTAATTTATCTCATTATTTTCTGAAAAATCCTCCGACCAAATCTGCACAGGTTTTTTCCCCTTATTTATCAATACATTTTCCCGAAAATGTTATGTGTGGGAAAAAGCCGGCAAAAAAACATGAAGAAAATGAATCATATGAATTTTTTCAGATTTTCCACCCAAAAACTCCAATCTTTTTCTTATTTTTGTCCGAAAACCACAAAATATTCTTCGGGTCTTCTCCCATTGACTTATATACAACCTCGGCAGGTCTGGGATTCCAGATTTTCGAATTCTGACTTTTTCGATCCTCGGGGTATAATAAATCCCGAAAAAAAATCGTACCCTTTTTTCCCACTAAAAGTCTGGATTTTATGGTAAAATTTTCAGGTTTTTGGCATTCCGAGTTTAATAAATTAAACTCTGGGCCTATGTCATGTGGAAGTGATAATACAAGCTTCCAGCTTCAGTTAGAATATCTTTAATGCCCTAGGACTGCAAACAATAAGATTCATACAAATCACCTTTTTGCTAGTACCCAAGTACCAGGACATTACAAAACAAGCTCTTTTCCCAATACAAAATATATTCATTTGCATAGCATTAATCCAATAGGCTTTCATTATGGTCAGTGGTAATTGAATGAGGAAGAGGCAAGGCATCCATTTTTCTCTCCCTGCTGCCAAGTTTCTGCTAAGAGGAGGAGGGGGTCGGGACACAATTTTTCAAAAGTGCAACTCATTTCCCTTGTATTGGTAGGCACAAACCTATTTATTTATCACATGAAACAAATGCATTTTTATTGCAAATATATTGGGGAAAGTGTTTGTTTTGCAAAGTCCTACCACTTTGGCAGGACTTGCAAAAAAGATGAACAACCCAATTAAGAGCTGCACATTTTTGGATTCTGCAATAGTCGTCCCGAAGATGAAAATACACATCAGTTTAGAAAAACACGTATTTTTAGAAATGTTGGTAAACTTGCAGTATGGGAGCATGTCATTAATGATCTTTCATCATCATCATCATCATCATTTATTTTCTAAAGAGCCGACAAGTTACGCTGTTTCTTGTTATTTTCTCAGTTTGGTATTTGCCACGCCTCTCTGTTGCGCACTGTTTCCCCAGAATAGGTAAGTTTGTATCTGTCACTACCCTTTTAAATATTATTATTTGCATATGTGTCTTTATGGGCTGTGGAGCACACATACACAAAATAATACAACTGCATACGTTCATTTAAAGCCAATAATAACTGCTAAAGTAACATGGCACATAAAACACTACAGAATTTTAGTGTCACGGTCCCAGAAGGGAACTTTCCAATGACTTAAAGGAAAACTATACCCCCAAAATGAATATTTAAGCAACAGATTTTATATCAAATTGAATGACATATTAAAGAATCTTACCAAACTGGAATATATATTTACATAAATATTGCCCTTTTACATCTCTTGCCTTGAACCACCATTTCGTGACTCTTTATGTGCTGCCTCAGAGATCACCTGACCAGAAATACCAATTACATGAAGCAGGGTTTTACACATGAGCTGTTTTACTCAGTATCTTTTAATAGAGACCTACATTGTTTGGGGGGTATAGTTTTCCTTTAACATGCAGTATCAGCAGATCCTCAAAACAGTATCTGTCATGGGAAAATTTTTTTTTTTCAAAATGAATCAGTTAATGGTGCTGCTCCAGCAGAATTCTGCACTGAAATCCATTTGACTTGGGGCACCTGGGAAATTGACAATATGTCTAGCCCCATGTCAGATTTCAAAATTGAATATAAAAAAATCTGTTTGCTCTTTTGAGAAATGGATTTCAGTGCAGAATTCTGCTGGAGCAGCTCTATTAACTGATTCATTTTGGAAAAAAAAATTTTCCCATGACAGTATCCCTTTAAAGCACACCATTTTTATCAACACATTCAAATCAAAATATTGCCACTATTATTTTAGGATTATTTTAGGATTACCAAACCGTCTGCCATTTGTACGTTTTTATTTTAGTAGCATGTATCAATGTTCTTTGTTTTTGTGGTAGCAGATATTGTGGTTCCATTGTACAGGTATGGGATGCGTTATCCGGAAACCTGTTATCCAAAAGGCTTTGAATTACAGGAAGGTTTTCATTTTAATCAAATAATTTGAATTTTTAAGAATGATTTCTGTCTGTAATAATAAACCAGTATCTTGTACTTGATCCCAACTCAGATACAAGTATTCCTTACTGGAGGCAAAACAATGGGTTTCATTTTTAAATGATTTTTTTTAGTAGACATGTATGGAGATCCAAATTACAGAAAGGCCCCTTATCCAGAAAACCTCTGGCCCTGAGCATTCTGGGTAACAGCGCCCATACATGTAAAGCTTCTGACAGCTCATTGGGCCCCGTCTGAAACCACTGCTCTTTTGTACCCTATGATTCCATGTTTATAGACCTTACAAAATATTCCGTCAAGCAGGAATCATTTTAGGTTTTTGGCTTTTTCTGGAGATGCCAACACCATAAACATAATTGTACTTCTACAGCATCATATACAACGTACATTGTGGCAGCAGTCCATCTCACATTCTATTTACATGAATGGGAAGTGTTTTAGGTTGCCTCCTACAGATTTATAGTCCTAAAGGTGGCACGTAGAGATCCGCTCATTTGGCGATTTCACCAAACAAGCGTATCGCTTCCCAATATGCCCACCTCGAGGTGGGTGATATCGGGCTGATCCAATTTTGCGATCGGACCATAATGTATGGCATTCGGGCGGTCGGATCGCGGGACTGCATCAACGAACAGATGCGGCCGTGAACCAATGAGATTTTTAGCCCTGCCCAATCAACATCTCCCCGACTTTTGGCCAGATATCGATCGAGGAAGCCCGTCGGAGGGCCTCACACACTGGCCAATGTATAGCCAGCTTAAAACCTAGCAGTGCCTGAAATTAAATCAAAAGCTGATCTTTCTCTATATATAGAGTGTGTTAGCAGTTCACATGGCAGATACATATCATCGCATTCCTTCTGAGTGCCAAAGGTTACTCTATACTTGTTAATTACTAATCTTTTTTGTTTGCTTAGCTCAATGTCTGTGACCCGTCTGGAGCCTGAACTTCAAGCAAAAATTAAAGAAAACAGTCCAGGGTTGGCGCGCGTTTACTTCAACAAAGGATTGTAATTATGGCAAACTAGGGAACCACCAACAATCATTTAAACGTCATGTTCAGAACATGTGCCAACAGTATTGGATGAAAAAAAAAAATGAGAATGCGTGTCTTTGACCTTTTTAGTAGGGAAAAAAAAAACTAACCATACTTATTTTATACACTTATGAAAAAGACAAAAAAAAAACAAAGAGTAGTCAATCTGCAATTAAAAGCACCAACTCATTACAGACTAGTAATAAGGATCTCCTGATGCTGAACTTTAATTAAGTTTGATAATACAATGCTGCAGTGGTTCATAGCACAAAGAGTTGACAAGCACAGTAGCTCGGAATAGTTATGGGAAGTCCATTTAAAGCCTTGTTCAGGTGGTCATACCCAAAGTGATACCCAGGGCTTTCAAATTACACCCCATTTTGTCTTTTTGCTAGCACAGTATAACACAATAAGAGAACTCAGGGAGTTCTTGGGCCATGTATGCAGAGCTCTGTGAATAGGTCTAATCTATCCATGCGCATATGTTTGGCATCAGTAAAACCTTCATAAATACTTGAGAGAACAAAAAGGCTATCGGGAAATCAATCCATTCACATTAACGAAATACAAAGAGAAAAATAAAGGTACAATGTTACTTTTATATTCCCTTTTATATTTCAGTAATATGCTCCCTGGGTTTTTAAAGTGGAAGAAATACAAAACCTGCATCTTTATTATGCTGACTATCTTTATTATGCCTGTGGGCTCATTCAATGCTGACAACTTATTGGTATATGGGGCCAAAATAACAACAAATGTAGATCAATTTGGCTTGGAAATCCTGTAGGGTGAGGACTGTGGATGTGGTCTTCTCCTGACTGATCTGCTCAGACGCTACTGTTATTGAATTACTAGCCAGGGGACCACGCATTATCAGATTTGCTAAGTTTGGCCCATTACCTGTCTATTCAGATTGGGGAAGGGGAGAGAAAGTTCCAAGGGTTTGACACTGTAACAGCTTAAAAATAGACTTTTTGTGCTGCTTTATGTAGTTTTTTTCCTTTGTATCAAATTTGCTTGGCCCAAAGAGACCTAGAAAGCCTGGGGAGTGAATGCCATAGTATATGTAAAGAGTAGTACCTGTACAGCATGGCCCCAAAGTCAAGGTGTTAGTGATTGGGGTCACTAAAGATATCATACAGGCAGCACACCCCCTCCCAGTTGATTTTGTACAAAGATTTTACAAATATTGCTGATTCTGGGTTTCATGGCAGAGAATTATGCATACCTCACTTATGTTCCCTTTAAGGGGCTTCAATTTATATTTTTCTACATTCAGTAGTTTTGCTGTTGGTTTCTGTCCTGTGTAATCGTCTAGGAATAGTCAGTCTTAGAAGGCTCCCTCCATTCATTTTTGTTTTTCTGCTCATTCGACTATTACTTGACAACCATTTATAGCAAATGCTGCTTGAACTGGAACAGGATGCGGTACAATGGTTGGTAAATCCCACAAACACATGGTTTGGCTTATTGCAAGCTTTGATATATAAAATGAAATGTAGCTACATCCAGAGAAATGCAAATAGCAAATGTGTCTTAGATCTCCTGTGTTGAACACAGCCACTGGATACCTTAAAGGAGAAGGAAAGGCTAAAACTAGGTAAGATTTATTAGAAAGGTCCACATAAATATACAAAGACCACCTCTGAGTCCTCTTGTCAAAAGAAACACAACATTTCTTTCCTTCTATTGTGTACACATGGGCTTCTGTATCTGACTTCCTGTTTTCAGCATAAACCTTCAGGGCTAGGACTTGAGCATGCTCCGTTTCTTCCTCTCTCCCTCCCCTCCCTGCTGTAATCTGAGCCCAGAGCTATAAGTGAGCAAGGAGAGACTCAGGCAGGAAGTGACGTCACATCAAGCTAATATGGCAGCTGCTATCCTAAACAAACAGAGAGGGCCTCTAGAGCTGTTTACTCAGGTATGGTAAAGCATTCTGCAGAATTAATATAGTTTTATAACTTGCACTATTGTGGCTAATCTATTGGTAGTAAACTGCTTTGGTAGCTTGCCTTCTCCTTTAAAGCCATGGCTTTGGTTCATAAAGTGACCCATCCAACCCCTCTCTTTACTGAGTGCCTGTGAATGCATTTGCTTTAAGTATATCTTAACTGACCTTATACGTACAAACAGGGAATGTGCCTGATGGATACGTATATTCTGCCACTATACAGGCTGTGAGCAGATTTAATGGCTTCTTCGTTCCCATCTCCTGTTCCGTGATTGTTTTGTTGCTTCTGAACCCTAGTAATGTCACACAATGCCCACAGTCACTAGGCCAAAATTATGTACTAAGATTAATTTAAAAAAACCTTGCTACATAATTATCCATCTTTAATATTTCTAGTATATAAATGTAAATGTCCCTATGCTGTAGGGATGACTGGAATATAAGCCAGTGTCCCTTGGAAATGGAAAGTGGATGAAATGTAAGGATAGATTTTTTACAGATATTGCTTAAAATTCTGTTCAGACACTTTTTTATTCCCTTTACAACTCTCTTGAGCTGACTAAGAGCCCAATAGTAGTTTAAGGGGGTTATTTATTAAAACTTGGGTTGCGGTTTTCCCAAAAAAGTTTTTCAAGGGTAGCTTCACTTAAAACTTGAATTTTGCGGGATAAAAAAACTGGAATTATTTCGAGATTTATTAAGCCCTGAAGCTGCTAAAATCCAGAATTCCGAAAATACGCCATCTAAAACCTGTCGAGGTCAAGTAGAAGTCAATGGCAGAGGTTCCTTGAACCATTTGAAGAATTTTTTTGCCTTCATGATTTTCGGATTTTTTACAGTGGTTTCACTCGAAAACCGTTTCAAGGTTATTTTTTAGCTGATTACTAGATCAATTCAAGGTGTTCAAGTTTTTCCCCTGATTGCATCAATTGAGTTTTTAACATTCGGTTTATTCAAAAATAAGCAAACATTCTAGTTGGGAGAAAAAAAATCACCAACTCGATTCTTGATTAAAAAAAAAAACCCCTAAATGTCAAACTATGAAGTACAGAGTAAAATGTAAAGAATTTTGTAGGCCCAGAATTCCCTGCATAATATGACTTTCCCATTGCAGAAACAATGTTCGTTTTTAACCTGTTCCAGTTCTATTCTTTCATAAGAGCGAAGAAGAAATCATAGACATTCCTTGTTGCTAAATAAATGTTACCATCACTCAAACATCACTACATGAACCAATGAACAGTGATGGCTGGCTGCTTTTAAATATTCTTACATGTTTCCATCGCTTAAATGACCTCCTTTCATGTGTAGTAAAGTGTGTGTTTTAGCTTAGAGTAAAATGAATTAGATCCACGTAGATTTATTGTCTCTTCTTTGAACGTGCTTATAGAATCATTAATCCCATTAATGCTAGATTTGTGAATGTTTAGGGTTTATTTGTGCAAAGTGAAAAGCAGTTGGCGCATGCAATTAGCTAAAGGTATACTTTTCTGTCTCCCATTAACACGCTTGACTTATACAAGGATATAGATGGGACAGACCTGCCTAATTCTCTGTTAGTTTATTTAAAAAATTAGCACCTAATAAATAATAAGACAGACAATGTCAGTTTGCGGAAAAACAAAGAAATTCTTCTTAGAAGCGACACCTTTTTCGGAACCCGTTGATCCACTCTGGCCTCTGTGTTATAACTGAGTTTACGCTCAGTCCCTGGAATCACTGTAGGATATGGACTTCTTGATCTTTAGCCAATCACTGCCCTGGCACAGAGAAACATATACTGCAGTTCCCTGTCAGGTCCCCTGTGCAGCTAGCCAGCCTATCCTAAGGTTGGCCTTGACTGGCATCTATCAGTGCTGAGCTGCCAGACAAGAAAGCAGCCAGGGGAGCTTGAATGGCTGTATAGTGATTCTAAGGGAAATTTTTAATAAAGAAACACAAAAGGCACTTCTGTTTTCCCTTTAAGTGGCTCAAAGTGTTTTGAATCGGTTCCTCTTGTTTTAACCCATGCTCCCTTGCCTCACTGAAGTACAGTATTGAATGTGCATAGGATTCGCTGACCCAGAGTAACAATCTTCCCTAAACAGTTTGCATTCATATAGACCTCAAACAGTAAGTTCCTCTTAGAAAGAAAATGATACCCTCAACCATAGTTCTTTGTGGGTAAAGAAAGGGTCTTGAAAGGCTTACTTGCAAAATCAATCCGGATGTATAAACTCCTTATCGTAGAGCAGCCACCTTAACCTCCTTTTCTTATGCACGTGATCTACCCGGAGACACAAAATAATCCAGATAAGGCATTGTCCTCATCATACCGTATATCTAGCTTCCATTGCACTCAAGTAAGGTTTTGCTTAAATGCACTAAGTTGCTCACAGGGTGTTTTACTCACTGGGATTTTTGCTGGAATATCCCAAGACAAAATGGTGGTGGTGAATATACCGATGGCACTGGCCAACATTCATGTTTAACTTCTGCATTGCCTATAAACCAATACCACCTTCAACTTAGAACACTGACAGCCACATTGAGCCTCTCATACTGCCAAAATGTTTTAGAAATGGGCTGTCCGTTAGTATATAGCTTGTTTCCGAGGGTCAGTCTTCTCTGTGCACATGCCGGTTCTTCCATGTCCTCCTCCTGATTCAGCACCTCCAGTTCCATCAGTGTCTATTCCTTTATTGTGCCTGTGATTTCAGTGACATTGCTTTTTTTTTTAACCAAAGAGAATTATCTTCTTAAACTTTCATTCCCAAAGCTTCAGGATCTCAATGTTATCTTTTCTGATTTTTTACAAACGGTGTTAAGGTTTCTTTGTGTGACTTCATGGTACAATCTCAGCAATCAATGTGCAGTGCTTGAAATAGATGTACAATGTTAATAAAACCTGCAGGTCAAGTGCAATACAGTTTGAGACTGGAACGGATAATCTTACCTTACTACCTGGAATTCAGAGTCAAATGTGATAACAGTGACAACTGCAATTATTTTTCAGATTAAGTATTAGCAAAGAGTATTAGGAAAATATCAATGTCCTATTTAATTGCAAATAGATCAAATAAAGTGAAATGAAAGTCTTAGAATCGTCTTGTGTATTTCTTCTCTTTACTTTTTAACAGGATTTTCAAACCTGTCCGGTGTACAGGTATGGGATCTGTTATCCGGAAACCCGTTACCCAAAAAGCTCTGAATTATGGGAAGGCTATCTCCCATAGAGTCCATTTTAATTTCAATTAAAACATTTTAAAATGATTTACTTTAATAATAAAACAGTAGCTTGTGCTTGATCCTAATTAAGATATAATTAATCCTTATTGGAAGCAAATCTGCCTACAATTTTCTTTCCCTGGGACACCACAAAGGTTGAGAAGGCAGAGTAACCAGGACTGTGGTCTCAAGTTTTAAACTAAGCCCTAAGCTGTTGAAGGCTAATAGATCCTAAAAAAAACACAAATCCACTGTCTCCTGGGAGTTTAGTATTAGAGAGAGAATAGAGTTTGAACCGAGCAAGGATTAACAATTCCACCACCCCCCAGAAAAAGGGTGTTCTGACCCAATTAACTTGTTAAAATTAGAGCAGATAAACGTTCTGTGATTCCAAATGCCGACGCGCATTTCGCAATGTGTGCTTTATAACTTCGGCGATTTGTGGTTTTTTAGGAACTATTAGCCTTCAACAGCTTAGGGCTTACTTTAAAACTTGAGACCACAGTCCCGGTTACTCTGCCTTCTCAACATTTGTGGTGTCCCAGGGAAAGAAAATTGTAGGCAACTCCACTATTCTTTTCAATCTCCTACTTTATTCATGAACTTGAGCATTGATTTCGTTTTTAACTGATGAATTGCGGTCATTCAATTAATTTATTCTTCAATTACCAAAGTACAATCGCTAATTATTAATACAGCACTCTCAAGCACTTTAATCTTCATGAATGAATTTTCTTTAATTGATGTAGGAATTCAATCCATTAATTACTTTTAGATCAATATATTATAATTCATCTATATAGCACTTTTAAGCACTTTAATTTTCATGAACTAATTTTTTCTAATTGACGTAGTAATCGAATACATTTATTTTTTAGACCAACGTTGCTACACAATTAATTGGGGAGGGTAGAAACCTCCTTTAAGGGACCTTCCCTTGTGTATAATTGGTTCTATTGTGGGAAAGATCACTAAGTGGTTTTAAAGCTATTTAATTGTATGAATGATATTGCACTGCACTTTATTACTATTTAACCTAATCAAATGTGCTAACTTATATATTTGATGTAGTGGGATGAACTTAATTTATTGCACTGCACGTTACTATTTATTAAAATTTTCCTGTGATTGTTCAACCTAGAGGACAATCGTGGATTTCACTAGAGTGTGTATATTTAAATTTGTAATTTAATAGGCAATTGAAGAGGGTTATAAGAAAGCCTATATTGTGACTGTTCTAGTTTTATTGATCAAGCGGGGTACTTTTCCTTCTTCTCTTATATTCTTCTTTAGAAAACGAGAAGAAAGACCCGTTTGGTGCTGTGGGTAACTGCACCAATGTTAGCAAACCAGCCCATGAAAGTGACAACTTGTTTTTACATTGTAATTCACATTGAATCTAGCTAGCAAGTTTTGTATGTGTTTAACTCCTATCCGTATTGGTTAATGGAGTAATAGGAAGACAATTAGTCCTGGCATCGTTGCATAGCCTTTAATTGTATAGCAAGTATCTTGAAATGTTCTCCCCAAGCCATTTTTGCCAGGGGCATCACTCTGTAGTTTTTCCCAACAGTAGAGCTCCACTTTGCAGAAGCACACTCCTATTGGCTTCTGTAACCATTATTGCTGAGTGAGAATAGAAGCAATTGGCTTACATGAGTCCACTTGGGCCTTACCAGATTTGGTGATGAGCTTCTCACTAGGTTTTTATGGTTTTATTGAAAACAACAACAAAATATAATCAACAAACCTCAGGGAAGCAGGCAGCTCGACAATATAAACCTTACAGAAAACCGAGGATCCCTCCCGGTCCCTTGACCAAGTTTCCTGATGAAGAACATTGAGCTGGCCTTTTGGTTAGAAAAAAGCCTGAAGCAGAGTCAAGCATAAGCTTCGTGGGGCTTCACTTTGAACAATGAATATATTGGATTTAGAGTCAATCTATCTTGACTGTTTCCATGACAATAAATGCAGCAGAATATCTGCCACTTGTGCTCAGTTACTATATTATCGATGCACTCCATGGTTAAGGAAAACAGAGTTGTTAAGTCAAATGTGCTGATAGCTTGGGAGGAGTTCTAGTATCTGGAGACACCTTTAGACTTTGCCCCTTGTGTGTGTGTTTCTCTCTAAGTGTGTCTGTGTGTTTTCTCTCTGTGTCTCACTATGGCCGAACAGGCAGCTTACCCAGTGATATCAGTGGGTTATTTTGCTCTGGTCTTCTTGGAAAGTCGAGGAGAAAGGTTGGAACTGGGCACCGCTGCTTCCATCAATGTTTTTTGCCTTTTTGTGCTAATTCAGCCACTGTGCCTAGCACTGGGTGGACTTCGAGGCATAGGTGCCTATCTGGTGACGGCGCTTATATCGTATGCGGCTCTGCCGAGACGTGAGAAACAGAAGAGAAAAACAGAGGATGGAGAGAGAAAAGAGAAAGGACAGAAAACAGACAAAAAGGTCAAAAATAGAAAATCTTCTAATGAGGAAAACAAGAAAAATGATCTGAAGGGAAAAGAAAGGGGGGAGAAAAAAGTCTCAAGGAAAGATCAATAACAAGAAGAGGATAAACAATGACATAACAGAGGCATCTGGGAAAGTTGTTGAATTGGAACGACTAAAGTGCTCAGAAATCCTGTACATTCAGCCCAACACCCCCATCTTATCAGCTTAATAACAATGCAAATGGAATGACTTTAATGACTGGACAAACAAACATGACATTATCTACACAAACTACAAGGCACTGGGATTTTTATTTGGATCAAATGCTGAAAAGTAGTTCTCCTAATGGTGCGAACATGTTTCTGCAAAAAAGTAGCCGGACCTTTCCCAAAGTTGTGTGCGAAACAGAAAGGTAATGGAGTCATTGCCCGTCTCTGTCCTGATGTCACTTTGGGAGTTACGGCATCTGTAAATCTGTACAGAAATCATCACGTGCTTCTCACAGAAGTTCTACTGGGAATTCCACAGATGATACCTTTTATATTCAGCAAGTCTTTCACTGGATAAAGACGGACCCTTCTGTGTACCATTAACACGCCGTCATCTTATAATGACATGCAAAGTGCATTGCCATGTCATATCAGTCACAGACTTGTCAGATGCATCTTCATGTTCTTCTTCCTCGTGTTTTCTGTTTGGCTTTTACATTTCTGCCATTAGGCTGCTGGTTTTTCCTTTAGGTTAATCTTGCAAAAAACATTTATCTACTGGGTGATGATTATAAGAATCTGCTGTGTGTCTGTATACAGTGTAATAAAATGTGTGTTTGATGCCCTGGTGTTCTTCCTGTAGATTCCAAATAAATATTCATTATTATTAGGGTTCTCCTTTCTGTGGTCATTTAATGCATTTGCAACATAGCCCAGAGAACTATATATGGCAACTGAGTTTTTTCAAACTGAAATATGTTTTGGAAGAGGAGCCTCATCAGACCCCATAGTGTTTTCACTATTTCCTACTTGTCCCATTACGCCAACATTTGGGAGCAGTTTAGCACTATCTGTCATAACAATGCATTCTTGTCAAGGTATTGCTCTCTATACTGCAGATAATTCTAGCTAATTAATTTTGAAGGTAATGAGCCATGAGTATGAATGTATTATTGTAGTAGTAGTAATAGTAGCAGTAGTAGTAGTAAAGGCATAACAGGTTAGGTTGTATGGACGGCATCAGCAGGCAGGCTCCACGGAAACCAAACTTGTTAAAAAACCAAATCTTTATTGTTCAATATTAAAACACACTGTAGGAGCAGGCAGGGGAATAGCTTAACGCGTTTTTTGTGACCCAATGTCACTTCATCAGAAGCTAAAGCGCCCCCTACAGCGTTAAGCTATTCCCCTGCCTGCTCCTACAGTGTGTTTTAATATTGAACAATAAAGATTTGGTTTTTTAACAAGTTTGGTTTCCCTGGAGCCTGCCTGCTGATGCCGTCCATACAACCTAACCTGTTATGCCTTTGCACTTCCGCAGCCAGAGCGGCTTTGGACGGATCGCTTTGAACACAGGCCTAGTAAGGCTCTCGCATTTCCACTTGCAGGGATGGTGTCCACCCATGTATCTACGGTAGTAGTAGTAGTAGTGTACAGCCATACTATAGAAGACCTTGTAATGATCAGTCAGCAGAGCAATCACGAGACATGGGTTGGTCTATGCCCATCCAGAAGTGCTCTTATTTATATCCCTGGTAATTATATTTGGATATGTGTGTGAATGGTTTTTACTAGCTGTCTAGCCTGGCTCAGTCTGGTCTATGTGAATCCTTAAAGAGCCTCACTAATATGAAATAGTATATAATGCAGTTACAGGAGCCTGGTGTTCTTTAAAATAAAAGTATTAAAACATCAGTAGATATAATTGTAAGCAGCAATTCATGACAAACTTCCCTATGGTACTGAGTGTATTGTCACAGCCACTATGTTCTCCTATTGAGGACTCCTTGAGATTATACATTGTATACTTTTTCGGACTTGGACTGAACATATATACTTTTTGACCATATATACTTTTTGACCATAAACTTTATTAGAAAGGGGAAATCTGTTCCCGTATGCATGTAGGGGCACATTTACTTGTCTCAAGTGAAGGATTAAAAAAACTTTGAATTTCAAAGTTTTTTTTGGGCAACTTCGACCTTCGACTGTGACTTCGAATCGAACGATTTGAACTAAAAATCGTTCGACTGTTCGACCATTCGATAGTCGAAGTACTGTCTCTTTACAAAAAACTACCTACTTCGCCACATAAAACCTACTGAGCACCAATGTTAGCCTATGGGGACCTTCCCCATATGCTTTCTAAGTAATTTCTGATCGAAGGAAAATCGTTCGATCGATGGATTAAAATCCTTCAACTTCGATATTCTAAGTCGAAGGATTTTACTTCGAAGGATTTTACATAGTAAATGTGCCCCGTAGAGTAAAGGCTGTTATAAACAGGGTAATTAAATCGCCCAGCTCAGCCGCAGCTCAAAAGTTTATTGGCACATATATAGGGGCCCAACAGATGGGCCTTCCCGACTGATATAAATCTGAAAATCAGCCAGATGTTTTTTCAGGTTTCCATTGGGCGAGGAGGCATTGGAATATGGATGTGGTCTTCCTCCAACAGGCCTCACTGTATCATCTGATCATTGGCCCCAGTGTCAACGATCGCATCAGTGCGGTTTGGCAAAAGGAGACGCAGATCTTTTTGTTGGGCGAGGAGGTTGCAGTGTGTGGACACCTTATGATAAACATTTAGGGGGTTATTTACGAAAACTCGATTTTATCTCATTGTCAAACTCCTGCCCCTGATTTTGCCTTATTTATTAATAAAATAACTCAAATAAATCGGATCTGTAAAAATTCAGGCAAAAACCCAAATCGTACGATTAAGCCAGTGAGTATCCCTGCTCTCTCTCTGCATCTCATTGCCTTGCCTGCACCAATAGCATTAGGGTAGGACTACACAAATGTTTTAGGTGCGACAAATCACATGCGACGGAAATAAGGTAAGAGATGTCGGATGGAGTCGCAGCGTTGATCCAACGTGACACAACTGTCGGACGCAGATGCTGCACATTGCGTCTGCATCCGACATTTCTATCTCTTACCTTATTTCCATCGCATGCGTCTTGTCACAGCGCGTTGGATCACGCCGAAAAGGTCCGTGAAGTCCTACCCTTAATCACATTGAGGACTTAAAGTGCTTTCCTCCATCTTTTTGCATCTTAGCAGAGTGTGCACCTGTGCGTTCAGATAAAAGCTTGAATACATAACTGCACTCTCCTTTACTCTTTTTTTTTCACACAAGTGCAATATTGCTTAGATAATGGCAGAAATCACACAGAGGTGTCTGGTCCCAATTTTTTTTTAAGAACATTAAACGAGCAATAACAGAATTCATTCTTTATCCAGAAAGCTCCGAATTATAGGAAAATTTTCTTCCATAGACCCCATTATAATTAAACAATTCAATATTTTAACATATATTTCCTTGTTCTCTGTAATAATAAAACAGTACTTTGTACTTGATCCAAACTAAGATATAATTAATCCTTATTGGAGGCAAAACCAGCCTATTGGGTTTAAATACATTTTAGCAGACTTCAGGTACAGTATGGGTATAGTATAGTTTAAATTAAAGAAAGATCCTTTAGTCAGAAAACCCCACTTCCTGAGCATTCTGCAAAACAGATCCTATACCCAGGGCCGCCATCAGGGGGGCACAGGAGATACTACTGTACCGGTCCCGGGCCTGAAGGGGGGGGGCCCGGCTGTGCTGCACTTTTCAAAATAGCCTGGCCCCCCCTTGACAGCGCCGAAGCCGTGCCGCATTGCCTCGCCTCTCCTGAAGCGTCGAAAAGATCTGAAGTCATGAAAGGAGGTGAAGTTCTGAAGCCACGAGTTCAATATACTGAACACCGATGTGTATTTTTTCTATTTTTTAATCCAATGGCCACCAATGTATTACTTTAATATTACTTTAAGACTCTGTAAG
Source organism: Xenopus laevis (assembly GCF_017654675.1). Lineage (NCBI taxonomy): Eukaryota > Metazoa > Chordata > Amphibia > Anura > Pipidae > Xenopus > Xenopus laevis. Next base: position 49,653,134 of record NC_054375.1, on the reverse strand, counting down.
CCTCTATAATGGCCACCAATGTTTTTACAAAAAAAATATATTTTTTTTAACTTGTAAGGGGGGCCCTGGCACCAATGTTTTTTTTAAAAAAAAACTTATGGGGGCCCTGGTGCTGATTTTTTTTTTTATCTTATAGGGGGGCCCTTAGTCACCAATTATTTTTTTAACTAATAAGGGGGCCCTGACCATCAATAGCTTTTTATAACGTGTGTGTGGGGAGTTATCTTTTTGAGTGCTGATATCTGTGTGGTCTTTTAACTGTGACGTGGAGTGGGCAGGATATGGGATGGGGCTTGGGGTTGGGACCCAGCGCCCCCCGAAAATGTTGTTGTACAGGGCCCTGTGATTTCTAATGGCGGCCCTGCCCATAACTGTAGTAAAATAGCTTTTATATCTTACCGGTCACATTTTCTTAAAAGTAAACTAAATTCCAATAAAGGATTACGTTCAATTTGATGCACCCTGTGTTCTCATTGTACTCACCCAGCTGCAGCAGCCCCATCCCTGCAGACAAGTCCAGTATACATTAGCAGACACTAGAATTCCGTGCGGGTGGGATGGATAATGAGGCAGGAAGCTGAAGCCATGGAGGTTTTGCAATGAGTCACAAACGCAACTGAACGAGCTTTCACTTCATTCTCAAGCCGTAACCTAAACCTGCGGCAACAAACTGGGAATTCAAGCAACTAGTGATGCAAAGCCCCTAGTTTCTTGTCTTTTCTTCCTCTATGTTGGGCCCGGGATGCACAGCCGCATTTACAGTCGGTCCCTTTTGACAACACATGCTTTGAGGTAAGAACCTTTATATTTAATTGAGTCTCATAGGAACAGAGTACATTAGGTTGAAAAAGACACACATTCATCAAGTTCAAACTTTTAAGTCTATATATAGCTTGTCTAACTGACAGTTGATCCAGAGGAAGGCAAAATAACCCTACTGAAGCCTCTCCAATTTGCTTCAGAGGGGAAAAATATCCTTCCTGACTCCAAGATGGTAATCAAACCAGTCCATGGATTAAAGGGGTTGTTCACCTTTAAATTAACTCTGAGTATGATGTAGAGAGTGATATTCTGAGACAATTTTCAATTGGTTTTAATTTTTTTTTACATTTTTGGTTTCAAGTTCTTAAGCATTTTATTCAGCAGCTCTCCAATTTGCAGTCTCTGTAATCTGGTTGCTAGGGTCCACATCCCCCTAGCAACCATGCACTGATTTGAATGAGAGGCTGAAATATAAATAGTAGAGGGCCTGAATAAAAACTTGAATAATAAAAAGTAGCAGTAACAATACATTTGTAGCCTAACAGAGTATCTTTAGATTTGAAAGCTGAGAAGAAGAAAGCATATAATTCAATAACTATAAAAAATTAAGGGCAATTGAAAAGTTCCTTAGAATTAGCAATTCTATGATATAAAGCTTAACATAAATGTGAACTAGTACTCTGAGCTATTTTCAATAACCCTGTATTTTATCACTTGCTAAAAAGCCATCCAACCCCTTCTTGTGCCTATTTAATGTATCTTCCAGTGTGACGGATTCAGGGAGAGTTTCCACAACTCCCTTTCTGAATATTTAGGTGGAACCTCCTTCCTTCTAATCGGAATGGGTAACCTTGTGTCAGCTGGAAAGACCTATTGATAAATAAAGCATTATTATATGATCCCCTTATATATTTATACATAGTTATCATATCTCCCCTTAAGCGCCTCTTCTCCAGTGTGAACATCCCCAATTTGGCCAGTCTTTCCTCATAGCTAAGATTTTCAATACCTTTCACCAGCTTAGTTGCCCTTCTCTGTACCCTCTCTAATACAATAGTGTCCTGTTTGAGTGATGGAGACCAAAACTGTACGGCATATTCTAGATGGGGCCTTACAAGTGCTCTATACAGTGGAAGAATGACCCCCCTCCTCCCATGACTCTATGCCCCTTTTAATACAGCTCAAGACCTTATTTGCCTTTGATTCTGCCGACTGGCATTGCTTGCTACAGCCAAGTTTATCATCTACTAGGACTCCAAGGTCCTTTTCCATAATGGATTTGCCTAGCGCTGTCCCATTAAGGGTATAAGTGGCTTGGATATTTTTACATCCCAGGTGCATGACTTTACATTTATAAACATTGAATCTCATTTGCCACTTAGCTGCCCAGATTGCCAGTTTATTAAGATCCTGCTTCAAGGATGCCACGTCCTGGATGGAATGAATTAGGCTGCAGAGTTTTGTGTCATCTGCAAACATTGACACATTACTTACAATACCCTGCCCTAAGTCATTAATGAACAAGTGGATCACATCTACTCCAGCCCCACTGTCCAGCTTGTCACTAACCTAACCATAAAAACCAATCAGATTTGTCTAACATAACCTATGACCCAAACAAGCAGCCTTTTCTATTTGCATCAGGAGCTTAGCCTCCTCCTTTTTACTTACATTTTGTGGTCGATAATTAAATTGCTGGACTTTTTATGAAAAGCTCCACCCATAAGGCTTCAGGCCCCCATTTTCCATCATCACTTCCAGTATATTGGCTTTTAAATCCTGCTTAATACACAGCCATACCTTTCCACTTTTTCTATTGCCCCATCCCTCCAAAACAAAGTATAGCCTCCTATTTGTACTGCCCAGTCATGTGACTCATTCAGCCATGTTTCAGCAACACCAAACACAATCATATTTCCCCTCCATTTTACCAGTTAGTCAGTGGCGTAACTACCAGGGGTGGAGCAGGTGCAACTGCACCATGGTCCGTGGTCCCTGCACCCCCCGGTGGGGCCCCACCTGGAAAATACGGCTCCTGAATCTGCAGAATCGTCAGGCTATTGCACGGCCGCCTAAGGAGGTAAGAAGGACTTCAGTGTGCAAATTGGCCAATTAGGGAGCTTTAAGAAGCAGCATTTTCAATTTGCTGTAAAACCTGGAGTGCCCCCTGATTGGCCAGTTTGTACATTGAAGTACTTTGTGCCAGAGAGGTTTTTTTTTTCTTCGTCGCTGGCTCCTGTCTGTGTAACCTGATCCCCCTCGCCCCCCCCCCTCCTGCAGGGAACACGCACCTAATGCAGCAGAAGAAAGGAATCACCTGACATCAGCAAGGAACTCTAACTTCTTACTGACCTGCTGCTTCCCCTGTAAGTTTCTGTAACTCATAATGTTTTACTTAGTCAGTCAAATGTGCTGCTGTGCATCACAATGGGAATCTGGGGCTGGGTATATTATACGTTATATCCACATATCATTTTCCTATGACTTCTGGGGGTATTTATACATGGTATTGCCTTTATGCCATGCCATTCTGGGGTATTTATACATAGAATTGCCACCGTACCATCTTGCTCTGAGTTCTGGGGGTATTTATACATGGAATAGCCTTTATGCCATCCTACTATTTATTCTGGGGGTATTTATACATGGAATAGCCTTTATGCCATCCTACTATTTATTCTGGGGGTATTTATACATAGAATTGCAACTGTACCATCTTGCACAATGCCTTGTAAGGCTATACGCTTACTACTACTTTTTTTTCTATTCAGGCTCTCTGCAATCCATATTCCAGTCTTTATAGTTTTTAGTTGCTAGGGTAATTTAGACCCAAGCAAACAGACTGCTGCAATTGCATACTGGAGAGCTGCTGAAAAAAAAGCTAAAGTTTTTCAGAATATCCCTCTCTGCACCATATTAAAGTTAATGTAAAGGTGAATGACCCCTTTAATGCTGCACTGATTAACCCTTGCCATTAACGCATTAAAAATGTATTTCAGACTCATGCTTAGATCCTTTTGAGAACAGGTATGGGACCTGTTATCCAGAATGCTCCGGATAATGGATCTTTCTGTAATTTGGATCTTCATACCTTAAGTCTACTAGAAAATCATGTAAACATAAAATGAACCCTCAATAAGGATTAATTATATCTTAGTTGGGATCAAGTACAAGCTACTGTTTTATTATTAAGTGAAAAAGGATATAATTTTTTAAAAAGTTGGATTATTTGATCATAATGGAGTCTATAGGAGACACCCTTTCCGTAATTCAGAGCTTTCTGGATAACAGGTTTCCGGATCCCCCTGTACTAAAAGACAAGTTGTCTTTCTCAGATTGATTTCTTTTTCTCTGTCCCTATAAACCAGCAGCATTATTCATATACAGTATATGTGTGTGTATATTGCAGCCAGAACAGGAACATGATTCATACATATTATAGCCAGATATATTATTGTGCCATCCACGGGTGCCACTATTTACTGTCCAAAGCTGCATTCTCTTCATAAGAGTAATCTTGCTGTGGACTTACATGAGTGGGAACATACATGAACTATTATTCTGAATTGGTGTGTGTGTATATATATATATATATATATATATATATATATATATATATATATATATATATATATATATATATATATATATATATATATATAACAAACAAGGGAAAGTTGTGCTCACCACTATTTTTTAAAACCATTAGGCGGGGGTGCAATGAGGCTGTGACCACAAAATACATATAGTCAAATACAAGAGTCCTCTGCACTCAACCCATTATCAATATATTTAAGACAGCGACATTTTGTGCATACTGCTACTAAAAAATGCCTTACCCTTTAAACAAAACAGGGATTGTTTGTCCATATATTGCAATATATTTAAGCTGGCCAACTACGTCAAAGTCATCCCATATCTGGCCAGTCCTATGCTCAATTTTATCTGATTCATTAAGAATTCTATTGCTTCATTATACATTTTACAAAGGGACTAGGTATTACCTGCAACTTAACTTGCTGCTTTCAAAGTAAACCTCCATACTTGGCTGCCCTTTTATTAGACACCAGTGGGATCACCTGACTATAGCTGGGAAGGGTGGGAGCTACAACATAGAGCTGGTCACTGCTCCTGTATAAACTATAACAAACAAGGGAAAGTTGTGCTCACCACTATTTTTTAAAACCATTAGGCGGGGGTGCAATGAGGCTGTGACCACAAAATACATATAGTCAAATACAAGAGTCCTCTGCACTCAACCCATTATCAATATATTTAAGACAGCGACATTTTGTGCATACTGCTACTAAAAAATGCCTTACCCTTTAAACAAAACAGGGATTGTTTGTCCATATATTGCAATATATTTAAGCTGGCCAACTACGTCAAAGTCATCCCATATCTGGCCAGTCCTATGCTCAATTTTATCTGATTCATTAAGAATTCTATTGCTTCATTATACATTTTACAAAGGGACTAGGTATTACCTGCAACTTAACTTGCTGCTTTCAAAGTAAACCTCCATACTTGGCTGCCCTTTTATTAGACACCAGTGGGATCACCTGACTATAGCTGGGAAGGGTGGGAGCTACAACATAGAGCTGGTCACTGCTCCTGTATAAACTATAACAAACAAGGGAAAGTTGTGCTCACCACTATTTTTTAAAACCATTAGGCGGGGGTGCAATGAGGCTGTGACCACAAAATACATATAGTCAAATACAAGAGTCCTCTGCACTCAACCCATTATCAATATATTTAAGACAGCGACATTTTGTGCATACTGCTACTAAAAAATGCCTTACCCTTTAAACAAAACAGGGATTGTTTGTCCATATATTGCAATATATTTAAGCTGGCCAACTACGTCAAAGTCATCCCATATCTGGCCAGTCCTATGCTCAATTTTATCTGATTCATTAAGAATTCTATTGCTTCATTATACATTTTACAAAGGGACTAGGTATTACCTGCAACTTAACTTGCTGCTTTCAAAGTAAACCTCCATACTTGGCTGCCCTTTTATTAGACACCAGTGGGATCACCTGACTATAGCTGGGAAGGGTGGGAGCTACAACATAGAGCTGGTCACTGCTCCTGTATAAACTATAACAAACAAGGGAAAGTTGTGCTCACCACTATTTTTTAAAACCATTAGGCGGGGGTGCAATGAGGCTGTGACCACAAAATACATATAGTCAAATACAAGAGTCCTCTGCACTCAACCCATTATCAATATATTTAAGACAGCGACATTTTGTGCATACTGCTACTAAAAAATGCCTTACCCTTTAAACAAAACAGGGATTGTTTGTCCATATATTGCAATATATTTAAGCTGGCCAACTACGTCAAAGTCATCCCATATCTGGCCAGTCCTATGCTCAATTTTATCTGATTCATTAAGAATTCTATTGCTTCATTATACATTTTACAAAGGGACTAGGTATTACCTGCAACTTAACTTGCTGCTTTCAAAGTAAACCTCCATACTTGGCTGCCCTTTTATTAGACACCAGTGGGATCACCTGACTATAGCTGGGAAGGGTGGGAGCTACAACATAGAGCTGGTCACTGCTCCTGTATAAACTATAACAAACAAGGGAAAGTTGTGCTCACCACTATTTTTTAAAACCATTAGGCGGGGGTGCAATGAGGCTGTGACCACAAAATACATATAGTCAAATACAAGAGTCCTCTGCACTCAACCCATTATCAATATATTTAAGACAGCGACATTTTGTGCATACTGCTACTAAAAAATGCCTTACCCTTTAAACAAAACAGGGATTGTTTGTCCATATATTGCAATATATTTAAGCTGGCCAACTACGTCAAAGTCATCCCATATCTGGCCAGTCCTATGCTCAATTTTATCTGATTCATTAAGAATTCTATTGCTTCATTATACATTTTACAAAGGGACTAGGTATTACCTGCAACTTAACTTGCTGCTTTCAAAGTAAACCTCCATACTTGGCTGCCCTTTTATTAGACACCAGTGGGATCACCTGACTATAGCTGGGAAGGGTGGGAGCTACAACATAGAGCTGGTCACTGCTCCTGTATAAACTATAACAAACAAGGGAAAGTTGTGCTCACCACTATTTTTTAAAACCATTAGGCGGGGGTGCAATGAGGCTGTGACCACAAAATACATATAGTCAAATACAAGAGTCCTCTGCACTCAACCCATTATCAATATATTTAAGACAGCGACATTTTGTGCATACTGCTACTAAAAAATGCCTTACCCTTTAAACAAAACAGGGATTGTTTGTCCATATATTGCAATATATTTAAGCTGGCCAACTACGTCAAAGTCATCCCATATCTGGCCAGTCCTATGCTCAATTTTATCTGATTCATTAAGAATTCTATTGCTTCATTATACATTTTACAAAGGGACTAGGTATTACCTGCAACTTAACTTGCTGCTTTCAAAGTAAACCTCCATACTTGGCTGCCCTTTTATTAGACACCAGTGGGATCACCTGACTATAGCTGGGAAGGGTGGGAGCTACAACATAGAGCTGGTCACTGCTCCTGTATAAACTATAACAAACAAGGGAAAGTTGTGCTCACCACTATTTTTTAAAACCATTAGGCGGGGGTGCAATGAGGCTGTGACCACAAAATACATATAGTCAAATACAAGAGTCCTCTGCACTCAACCCATTATCAATATATTTAAGACAGCGACATTTTGTGCATACTGCTACTAAAAAATGCCTTACCCTTTAAACAAAACAGGGATTGTTTGTCCATATATTGCAATATATTTAAGCTGGCCAACTACGTCAAAGTCATCCCATATCTGGCCAGTCCTATGCTCAATTTTATCTGATTCATTAAGAATTCTATTGCTTCATTATACATTTTACAAAGGGACTAGGTATTACCTGCAACTTAACTTGCTGCTTTCAAAGTAAACCTCCATACTTGGCTGCCCTTTTATTAGACACCAGTGGGATCACCTGACTATAGCTGGGAAGGGTGGGAGCTACAACATAGAGCTGGTCACTGCTCCTGTATAAACTATAACAAACAAGGGAAAGTTGTGCTCACCACTATTTTTTAAAACCATTAGGCGGGGGTGCAATGAGGCTGTGACCACAAAATACATATAGTCAAATACAAGAGTCCTCTGCACTCAACCCATTATCAATATATTTAAGACAGCGACATTTTGTGCATACTGCTACTAAAAAATGCCTTACCCTTTAAACAAAACAGGGATTGTTTGTCCATATATTGCAATATATTTAAGCTGGCCAACTACGTCAAAGTCATCCCATATCTGGCCAGTCCTATGCTCAATTTTATCTGATTCATTAAGAATTCTATTGCTTCATTATACATTTTACAAAGGGACTAGGTATTACCTGCAACTTAACTTGCTGCTTTCAAAGTAAACCTCCATACTTGGCTGCCCTTTTATTAGACACCAGTGGGATCACCTGACTATAGCTGGGAAGGGTGGGAGCTACAACATAGAGCTGGTCACTGCTCCTGTATAAACTATAACAAACAAGGGAAAGTTGTGCTCACCACTATTTTTTAAAACCATTAGGCGGGGGTGCAATGAGGCTGTGACCACAAAATACATATAGTCAAATACAAGAGTCCTCTGCACTCAACCCATTATCAATATATTTAAGACAGCGACATTTTGTGCATACTGCTACTAAAAAATGCCTTACCCTTTAAACAAAACAGGGATTGTTTGTCCATATATTGCAATATATTTAAGCTGGCCAACTACGTCAAAGTCATCCCATATCTGGCCAGTCCTATGCTCAATTTTATCTGATTCATTAAGAATTCTATTGCTTCATTATACATTTTACAAAGGGACTAGGTATTACCTGCAACTTAACTTGCTGCTTTCAAAGTAAACCTCCATACTTGGCTGCCCTTTTATTAGACACCAGTGGGATCACCTGACTATAGCTGGGAAGGGTGGGAGCTACAACATAGAGCTGGTCACTGCTCCTGTATAAACTATAACAAACAAGGGAAAGTTGTGCTCACCACTATTTTTTAAAACCATTAGGCGGGGGTGCAATGAGGCTGTGACCACAAAATACATATAGTCAAATACAAGAGTCCTCTGCACTCAACCCATTATCAATATATTTAAGACAGCGACATTTTGTGCATACTGCTACTAAAAAATGCCTTACCCTTTAAACAAAACAGGGATTGTTTGTCCATATATTGCAATATATTTAAGCTGGCCAACTACGTCAAAGTCATCCCATATCTGGCCAGTCCTATGCTCAATTTTATCTGATTCATTAAGAATTCTATTGCTTCATTATACATTTTACAAAGGGACTAGGTATTACCTGCAACTTAACTTGCTGCTTTCAAAGTAAACCTCCATACTTGGCTGCCCTTTTATTAGACACCAGTGGGATCACCTGACTATAGCTGGGAAGGGTGGGAGCTACAACATAGAGCTGGTCACTGCTCCTGTATAAACTATAACAAACAAGGGAAAGTTGTGCTCACCACTATTTTTTAAAACCATTAGGCGGGGGTGCAATGAGGCTGTGACCACAAAATACATATAGTCAAATACAAGAGTCCTCTGCACTCAACCCATTATCAATATATTTAAGACAGCGACATTTTGTGCATACTGCTACTAAAAAATGCCTTACCCTTTAAACAAAACAGGGATTGTTTGTCCATATATTGCAATATATTTAAGCTGGCCAACTACGTCAAAGTCATCCCATATCTGGCCAGTCCTATGCTCAATTTTATCTGATTCATTAAGAATTCTATTGCTTCATTATACATTTTACAAAGGGACTAGGTATTACCTGCAACTTAACTTGCTGCTTTCAAAGTAAACCTCCATACTTGGCTGCCCTTTTATTAGACACCAGTGGGATCACCTGACTATAGCTGGGAAGGGTGGGAGCTACAACATAGAGCTGGTCACTGCTCCTGTATAAACTATAACAAACAAGGGAAAGTTGTGCTCACCACTATTTTTTAAAACCATTAGGCGGGGGTGCAATGAGGCTGTGACCACAAAATACATATAGTCAAATACAAGAGTCCTCTGCACTCAACCCATTATCAATATATTTAAGACAGCGACATTTTGTGCATACTGCTACTAAAAAATGCCTTACCCTTTAAACAAAACAGGGATTGTTTGTCCATATATTGCAATATATTTAAGCTGGCCAACTACGTCAAAGTCATCCCATATCTGGCCAGTCCTATGCTCAATTTTATCTGATTCATTAAGAATTCTATTGCTTCATTATACATTTTACAAAGGGACTAGGTATTACCTGCAACTTAACTTGCTGCTTTCAAAGTAAACCTCCATACTTGGCTGCCCTTTTATTAGACACCAGTGGGATCACCTGACTATAGCTGGGAAGGGTGGGAGCTACAACATAGAGCTGGTCACTGCTCCTGTATAAACTATAACAAACAAGGGAAAGTTGTGCTCACCACTATTTTTTAAAACCATTAGGCGGGGGTGCAATGAGGCTGTGACCACAAAATACATATAGTCAAATACAAGAGTCCTCTGCACTCAACCCATTATCAATATATTTAAGACAGCGACATTTTGTGCATACTGCTACTAAAAAATGCCTTACCCTTTAAACAAAACAGGGATTGTTTGTCCATATATTGCAATATATTTAAGCTGGCCAACTACGTCAAAGTCATCCCATATCTGGCCAGTCCTATGCTCAATTTTATCTGATTCATTAAGAATTCTATTGCTTCATTATACATTTTACAAAGGGACTAGGTATTACCTGCAACTTAACTTGCTGCTTTCAAAGTAAACCTCCATACTTGGCTGCCCTTTTATTAGACACCAGTGGGATCACCTGACTATAGCTGGGAAGGGTGGGAGCTACAACATAGAGCTGGTCACTGCTCCTGTATAAACTATAACAAACAAGGGAAAGTTGTGCTCACCACTATTTTTTAAAACCATTAGGCGGGGGTGCAATGAGGCTGTGACCACAAAATACATATAGTCAAATACAAGAGTCCTCTGCACTCAACCCATTATCAATATATTTAAGACAGCGACATTTTGTGCATACTGCTACTAAAAAATGCCTTACCCTTTAAACAAAACAGGGATTGTTTGTCCATATATTGCAATATATTTAAGCTGGCCAACTACGTCAAAGTCATCCCATATCTGGCCAGTCCTATGCTCAATTTTACTCAAGGTTTACTTTGAAAGCAGCAAGTTAAGTTGCAGGTAATACCTAGTCCCTTTGTAAAATGTATAATGAAGCAATAGAATTCTTAATGAATCAGATAAAATTGAGCATAGGACTGGCCAGATATGGGATGACTTTGACGTAGTTGGCCAGCTTAAATATATTGCAATATATGGACAAACAATCCCTGTTTTGTTTAAAGGGTAAGGCATTTTTTAGTAGCAGTATGCACAAAATGTCGCTGTCTTAAATATATTGATAATGGGTTGAGTGCAGAGGACTCTTGTATTTGACTATATATATATATATATATATGTCATGAGCAACCATATTGATCATATTAGTGTTAGCTTTACTGGAACAGTTTAACTGCTCCTATGACATTAGTTCAGTAATGCTGTGTTCCAGCAATTGATATACAGGTTTCCAGCTATTGGAGGCACAGATATTCCGCCTGTACTGCAGAATAGATCTACATATTTCATCAGGGTCCTTGAACATTGATTCATTGATTCTACATACATACATGTGATTAGTATCATTACCTGCATTCCCTTGCCTATATCCCTGCTGAATACTCAGATTTTTCTTTCAGTGCTGGTCGGGGGTTTTTGGGCAAAAACTCAAACCTGTCGAGTTTATGTGCAATAATCCGAAAAATTTGATGTTTTTTGGTGATAACCCGACAAAAATCGAGCAATTCAGGCGGCAGATTCAAAAAATGCATATGGATTTGGGGTTTTGCTCGATTTTTATCAGGTTTTTTCCCAACCCAACTTTTTTGAGTTATTTTATTGATAAAGGAGATAAAATCGTGGATGGGAGTTTGGTCGCGCTTGGTTTAATAAAAATTCAAGTTTTAGTAAATAACCCCCTTAATGTTCTAGTTCCCCAAAAGGTTGGGCCACCTGTGCATAGCACACAAAACCTTTGGCCACGTTCCAGAACCACAACAGTCACAACAGTAAAGGGGAAGTTCACCAGTTAGTTATCTTTTATACGGTTATAGATTGACCTATTCATTGTCACTTCTCTATTGGTCTTGTTTTTTTTTAAATATATTCTAAATTGTTTGTATGCATCTTTCCAGCTTGCAGTTTAAATTGCTTGCAGCCACTGACTATGAAAACCAAAACACTGTTTTGGCCCTGCTGTGGCCCAATCACAATGCCCTTGCACCCTTAGCAATCTTCTGTGCTTTTCTGCAAGTGAAAGAGGCAAGGAAAGGGTTATTCTGATGCTGACTCAGAGATGATCAGGCTGTAGGATGAAGCAAGGGGAAGTTTACTTGTGTGGTTAGTACCAAGACCAATCTAACCCTCTAAAGCCAATGTCACATTATGGATTTCCTCTGCAGGCAGAAAAATTCTGGTGGAGAAAATACCTGTAATGCAGTGTCATATTTTCTATATTAGCTGCCGAGTGTCTAGAGCAGCAGCTTTAGGACCTCAGATGCCAACATAGCTGCCAGCTGAGATCTGGTTTAACCGTAATAGGTTTTACATGCGGCAATCTTGATATTGTACTATGGAAATTCTTTTTCAGGAGATTTGTCACCTACGGTAGTAAAGATTAAACAAGATCTCTCTTTGTACGATGGCCCTAACAGTAAGCAACCTTTTGTATTATTATTGTGGCATCTCCTTTCCTACGGAATCAGTGGGTCGGATGTCCTCTTGTAACCTTCTTTTTACCAACGCAAATAATGTTCTTTACTCATCATATATGACAGTTAGATATTGAGGAGCACCAACCATCAGTTATAGGAAAATGGTGTGCAGAGTCAGATAATAAATATTAAATCACAGAAAAAAGAACTGACCTATATAACTGCACCATCCCATCCACAGCATCCAAAGTTTCTTACGTGTAAAGAGATAAATAAAACTTAACTTTTAATGTAAAATTTTTAAACTTATGTCCAGTGTTCACACTTAAAAATGGGCTAACCTCGGAGTACTGATTGACCAGGGCAAGATGAGTTGGTGCTTTAGGTCAGTACTAATTAGGTATGTGGTAGATACATACTACCGACCACATTCAGCGTATAGCAAATACAAAATGTCCCAGTACTGGACACAAAACACAACCATTGAAGGATTTCACTTCCCGTGCCAACCCTTCACCCCCTTTGAAATCCTTCCCATAGAGTAGCGATCCGGGTTCGCTTAGTCAATTGTTGTTGTTAACACTATATAGAGGATTAAATACCCCGTGCCAACCCCTTCACCCACTTAACACCAAACCAGTGTGCCTGAAGTGTGGTAAATTACTGCTATTGGAGCGGTTTATCGGATCATGAGACGCCACCAACCCCTTCACCAGCATCTAGTTCCCACCCGATCCGTTTGGTTGAGCCCTTCAAGGTCCCTATCAGTAGTCCTGCCTAACCCGTAGCTAAAAAGTGCCAACTCATCTTGCCCTGGCCAATCAGTACTCCGTGGTTAGCCCATTTTTAAGTGTGAACACTGGACATAAATTTTACATTATAAGTTACGTTTTATTTATCTCTTTACACGTAAGAAACTTGGATGCTGTGGATGGGATGGTGCAGTTATATGGGTCAGTTCTTTTTTCTGTGATTTCATATTTATTATCTGACTCTGCACACCATTTTCCTATAACCGATGGTTGGTGCTCCCCAATATCTAACTTTCGTATATGATGAGTAAAGAACATTATTTGCGTTGGTAAAAAGAAGGTTACAAGAGCACATACGACCCACTGATTCCGTAGGAAAGGAGATGCCACAATAATAATACGAAAGGTTGCTTACTGTTAGGGCCATCGTACAAAGAGAGATTTGTGATTCTTTACTCATCATGTGTGTGAAACGGATTCACATGGAATGGCCCTAAAGGGGATCCACCAACAACAGAAACAATAAGCCACATGGTTAAATTATACCTATAGTTTGCAAATACTGTATTTTATGTTCTTTAGGTTTTCAGATGTAGTATGGATGCAACAATAGTGGTTGCAATATTCTGTGTATATTCACCCATAGTGAGGCACATATATCCCCCATAATCATGGCACTATAATGAGTCAGTGATGGTGATATACATATACCCAGCCTACCACTGCTTCTCACTGCCTCAAACACTGTCTATACACAGACACTCAGTGTACTATTTTCCAACACTTCTCAGGAAAGCAGACTGCAGAACAAGGTACTTTTGTGGCTAACCTCACAGTTAATACTAGAAATTGTTCACCAGCCAAAAATACACAAACAGGTCATATAATTTGGCCCTTAAAGGTATCCACCAAAATGAATTTCACAAGTCCGCATGAGCTTGAAATTCGACCACTCAAAATGTATTATAAAAATCACATTTTTAAACTCAGATGAATAGGATCGACCCAAAAACTTGTATCGAATTCAAATTGAATTTGTTTCGAGTTTTTTTTCTGAGTCAGGAAGGCTGCAAACAACTCCAAATTAATCCCTGGACGTCTCCCGTTGACTTAAACAGCAATTCGGCAGGTTTTAGGTGGCGAATAGTCGAATTCGAGTTCTTAAACCAGACCAGCTCCCCAGAAAAGATAAAGCTGTTGCCACGGCGCGTCTTCTGTGCGAATGCACACGGCGTGTTCATGGATGTGTGCAGGGGACTGGAAGTTAGGGGCCCTGGGTCTCGTCTTTTGATCGCACACAGCACGTTCATGGAAGCGGGCTGGAGGTCAGGAGGGGGCCCTGGGGACTGCCGGGAGAGTGGCCCTGTGACAGCAGCCCTGGTGGCCCCCCAGTCCGACCCTGCCAAGAAACACACACTGCGGCACTCCGAATCCTGTGAAAGTGGTTTATTGTGCCAACAAATTAGGCAATGTTTTGGGCCAACGCCCCAACGCCTTTATTGAGAATGGGCGTTGGCCTAAACGTTGCCTAGTTTGTTGGCACAATAAACCACTTTCACAGGATTCGGAGTGCTGCAGCGTGTGTTTCTTGGTGTTTTACACTTATAGTTCCTTTTATTTAGCTTCATAGAAGTTCAATATGTTGTAATTCCTCTAAAAGGAGAACTAGAGCCTTGTAATGCAACCTGTGATTTTTTTTTTGTTTCTATGAACAGGGAACCGTGAACAGAGTTACATCTCAAGTCCATCAACAAAAGTAAACAAGACCCATGTTGCAAGTCGCGTGCATTTGTATAAAAATCAAAAGAAATATTTCTGGCAGTTATCTGCCTTCCATACAATAGTCCTCCTAGAAGTACAGTGGGGATATACAGCTGGTTCTATCAGTTGGCTGATGCTGCAGTTTAAGATGTTGTTTCCATTATTAAATTGCCTAGTGCTGTTTCATTTAATCACAAGAGGGGGTTCCTATGCAATTAAAGGCTGTGAAGTCCATGGGCAGTACAATCTGAAGGTTCTCTGCTACAACAGAAATTTAACCAAGGTCCCAACACAGCTTCCACCACTAACCTTTGAGCTTGACCTTTCCCACAACAATATCAAGTCCATAAACAGGAGAGACTTCCAGAATCTTACGATCATTCAGAAACTGAACATTTCAAACAATAACATTGAATATATAGAAAATGGGACCTTTGCAAATCTGGCTGCTCTGGAACTGCTCAACCTTACTAGAAACATGATTAGTTCTCTGTCCAGATGCACATTTGAAGGATTGCAAAACCTGAGCACTCTTTTACTGGATAATAACAATATTGTGACCATAGAGCCCAAGGCTTTATCACATTTGTTCAACCTTCAATCCCTCAGTCTTTCCTTCAACAGTTTTTACAAACTGAAGACTCTGAACCCTGTTTTTCAGCTTGAGAGCCTCAAGGAGATAAATATAGCAAACTGCAGCTTACAATCATTCTCCACTGAGGACATAGTAAAAGTTTCTCCTACCCTTCATTCAATCGATGCATCCAGAAATCCATTTTCAGTCATCAGTTTCACAACCAATATCTTACAGAACCTTACCACCCTGGATGTATCTTTCTCTCAGCTGCCCATCTTATGGTATGTTAAAGAATCTTGCTTCTTGAGTGGGCTGAAAAAGTTAAATATTAAAGGGAATAATATAAAACCACCAGCTATAATGGGTATAATTAAAAATCTATCATGTAGCTCCCTTGAAGAGCTTAACCTAGGTTACTTAAACCTGACAGACTCTGATAATCTTATCCAGGAGCTATGCCTTAGACACCTGAAACTTCAAACGCTCAAACTTACAGGTAACCAGTATACAGAATTCAAAAAAGATACATTTCAAAACTGTACTTTTATAAAAGTGTTAGATTTATCTCACAACCGAGTGCATTGTGCACCAGGGTCTACTTTCCAGCATCTTACCTCTATCAGAGAGTTGTCTCTGGCCAATAACTCACTGGTTGCTCTACCTGACGATCTCCCTTTAATGGCCTCCTTGCAAAAGCTGAACCTTAGTTACAACCATCTTACGGAGGTCAATTTTAAAAACTCTAGCAGCAATTTAAAGGAACTTGACTTATCTGGCAACAAAATGACAGTTTTTCTTTCCTCCACACAAGGCAACTGGAGTCTGCAAGACCTGAACCTGAGAGAAAATTACCTTTTAGATATTAGTACTTCTTTTGCATCAAGTCTGTCCATGCTGCAGAGGCTCACGCTTAGTAAGAATAAGTTAAGCTCTATTTCAACCAATACTTTTCAAAATTTAACCTTTCTGAAGCATCTGAATCTTGCAGACAATCAGATAGAGGTGATAGATCCTGGTGCCTTTAATGGTCTCGACAACCTGTACACTTTGATAATGGGTAGCAACAAGATCACGAGGAACACTCTACACAATATGACTTTCCAAGGCTTGGGATCACTCCATGAGCTACAGCTTTTTGGCAACTATCTCAACTACGATTCTTCGAATTATCTTGATATCGTGCCATTCTTTCCATTAAAATATTTAAGGATGATCACCCTGAACAGTCAAGGTCACAATGGAATGCAGAATCTACC
This sequence comes from Xenopus laevis, assembly GCF_017654675.1. Classification (NCBI taxonomy): domain Eukaryota; kingdom Metazoa; phylum Chordata; class Amphibia; order Anura; family Pipidae; genus Xenopus; species Xenopus laevis. The sequence continues at coordinate 49,636,194 of NC_054375.1, read as the reverse complement.
CATCAACTTCTTTGAAGGTCTGGTGGCATTAGAAAAGATCCATGCAGGCAATTTAGCCTTGTCTAGCATTGACTCGAGAACATTTTCATACACTCCGCATTTGAGAGAACTTGATATCAGTGAAAATCCATTCAAGAGACTTGATCCATTTTTGCTAAAAAATGTACAATATCTCACGGAGTTGCATTTAAGTCAAACTCGTATCGAAACTCTGGATTTTCTTATTCAATCAAATATGACTCATCTACAGCTTCTCCGTGCAGTAGGTAGCCAGCTGAATTCATTTACTGCTCAACAGTATGCAGCCTTGCCATCTCTGAGATTCCTGGACCTCCAAAACAACCCACTGACATGCAACTGTGACAATCAGTGGTTTATAGACTGGGTACACAATGATACCAAAACCCAAGTACTGCATTTCTATGAATACACATGTGCTTATCCACCTGCCGCCAAGAATACCAAACTGTCCGCTTTCAACATTTCTTCCTGTAGGTTAGACTATACCTTTATTTTGTTCCTTACATCAACGCTCTTCATAATGACTTTTTTGATTTCTGCAACGGTCTGGAATTTTTGGAGATGGCACTTGATTTATGCTTACTACATTACCCTCGCTTATGTCTATAACAGAAAGTGGCAAGGGAAGAAACAGAAATGTAAGTACGATGCTTTCATATCTTACAACTGCCATGACGAGAAATGGGTCTTCAGTCAACTGGTTCCAAATCTAGAAGGGAGTTATAACTGGAGGCTTTGTCTTCATCACAGAGACTTTGAACCAGGCAAAGCTATCGTTGAAAACATTGTTGATGGCATCTATAGCAGCAGGAAGACCATCTGCATTATCAGCAGGCACTACCTTGAGAGTGAATGGTGTTCAAAAGAAATCCAATTGGCCAGTTTCCGTCTCTTTGAAGAACATACAGATGTTCTGATTCTGTTGTTTCTGGAGCAAATTCCAGATCACCAGCTTTCCCTCTACCACCAGATAAGGAAACTTATCAAAAAGAAGACGTACTTAATATGGCCACAGGAGAGAAATGCTACCTGCATGTTCTGGTATAGGGTGAATCAGGCCTTGCAGACTGAAGAAAGAGAAGAAGATCCAAACTGCCTGATGTAGGCTCCATGTCCTTCATATAAATAACTTTGAAGACTTCAAAGTGTATTCAATTTCTTTTTAGTCCTGTATGATTACATTTATGTTTATTTGTGTATAATAGAATTTATTATTGATATATTAGCTAAAATTGTTCACTAGGGAACTAGTACAGGTATGGGATTCATTATCCACAAACATGTTATCCAGAAAGCTCCAAATTATGGGAAGGCCATCTCCTATCCTATAGTCTCCATTTGAAGCAAAAAAATCAAATTTTTAAAAATAATTTCTTTTTTTTTCTCTGTAAAAATAAAACAGTATCTTATACTTAATCCCAACTAATTAATCCTTATTGGAGGCAAAACAATTATATTTGGTTTAATTAATGAGGGTTATTTTGTATTTTAATGTTTTATTAACATTTCAAACAACCATGAAAAGGAAGGGGTACAAAAAGGCAGAAGGGGAGGCGGTAATTAGAAATGAGAAATTGGCAGTTCAAAATCTTCATTCCAATGATTCCAACCAACTACTGCTCACAAGAAATGGGACAGCTTAAGTAATTCTCCATAACTTTCAATGGCCTTCTGTACCAGGTGAGTGCAGTAAAAGCATTGCATCTCCTGTTTGGTACTAGAGGGTAAAGGCAATTTGCTCTGCCCGCTGTATTCACTGCGTGAGATGAACAAGGCCTGAATAATTAGCATGTACATATAATATGTTTATAATCATCTGTTTCATTAAAAATAAACCATCGAACCCATGTGTCCCTGAATTTTTTACGCTGTTTTGCTGTGTGTCATAATCACCGCCCACAGGAGAGACTGTTTTTTATTTAACCCTTTCCCTGCCAGCCGTTTTGTACTAGATGCGAACATCTACTGCCAAGCAGTTTTCAGACATTTTGTACTCTTTCACTTTAAGGGCCTTTCTTGGGGTGGTCTTTTAGTTTACCCAGTATAACAATATATTGTTTTTTTCAGGACAACCTGAACTTTCAAAATATGCAAGAATTTTGGTGTAATTCTACTTCTGTAAAAAAATATAGGCTTCTAAGTGTCTAATAAAATGAAAAAAATCACGTTTCACAAAGAACAATCACATATATCAGAAACATCATTTATTTTATGTACAAGAACACAGCTGATTTGGAAAGGTCTATGTCTCCTGAACGCGGCAATACCAAATATATATAGTTTTATGGAGATTTCTCACTTGTATAGGTCAAAATCTACAAGCAGTACACTACCAAATTTCCAAAGCAACACTCCCCAAACGGCATACTTCTGATTTCAAGGCCAAACATTCCACTAACAATAGGTTTACCCTAGAAAACTACCCATTATTAGAAAGAACAGATTCTGGTGAATCAAAAATGGGTAAATATATCTTTGTACTCCAAACTACAAAGTTGCAATTGTTTCCTAAAGTTATAATGTTTTATAGAAATTGGTGAATTTTTTGAAAAATGACTTCAAAGCTTCCACTCTACAGCATCATATCTCCCACACATCATTAGGTATCAATGTAGCACACCCCAAATATGAAAGCCTGGGGTTCACTGAACAGTGTGATGCCCAATATGTATAGGTGTACCTAAACATGTGGTGTATAGGGGCCCTAAAATGTAGACACCCCATTTGAGTTATCTGTTCTGTAATGCCAGATACTGCAAAATCAACACATTTACATAGATTGGGGGGGGCAAAGTTAGAAAAAAGTACGTTCAGCCCAGAAAACCATATATTTTCGGAAAGTACACATTCCCCTGAATCCAAATTGGGTATGCATGTCTTTCTACTCCAAAGCACCAAGCTGCAAAACTTTCCTAAGTTAGGCAATTTTAGGGACATTTTCAAAAATCACCTCAAAACATCCACCATGCAGCATCGTATTTCCCACATACTATTGAGTATCAAGATAAATCACCCCAAATATGAAAGCCTGGGGTCCCCTGAACAGTTTGATGCCCAATAGGTATAGGTGTACCCAAGCACGTGGCATATAGGGGCCCCAAAATGAAGACCCCATATGGTCTGTCATTTCAGGTACTGCAAAATCAACACATTTACATCGTTTTGGGGTGCGGCAAAGGTAGAAAAAAGTACGTTCACCCCAGAAAACCATATATTTTCGGAAAGTACACATTCTCACGAATCCAAATTTGGTATGCATGTCTTTCTACTCTAAAGCACCAAGCTGTAAAACAATCCTAAATTTGGCAATTTTGGTGACATTTCCAAAAATCACCTCAAAACTTCCACCCTGCGGCATTGTATGTCCCACATACTATTGAGTATCAAGATAAATCACCCCAAATATGAAAGCCTGGGGTCCTCTGAACAGTTTGATGCCCAATATGTATAGGTGTAGTAAAGCACGTGGCATATAGGGGCCCCAAAACGAAGACCCCCCATTTGGTCTGTCATTTCAGGTGCTGCAAAATTAACACATTTACATTGTTTTGGGGGGCGGCAAAGGTAGAAAAAAGTACGTTCACCCCAGAAAACCATATATTTCTGGAAAGTACACATTCCCCCGAATCCAAATTGGGTATGCATGTCTTTCTACTCCAAAGCACCAAGCTGCAAAACTTTCCTAAGTTTGGCAATTTTAGGGACATTTTCAAACATCCCCTCAAACCATCAACCCTGCCACATCGTATGTACCACATACGATTGAGTATCAAGATAGATCACCCCAAATATGAAAGCCTGGGGTCCGCTGAACAGTTTGATGCCCAATATGTATAGGTGTACCTAAGCACGTAACATATAAGGGCCCCAAAATGAAGACCCCATATGGTCTGTCATTTCAGGTGCTGCAAAATCAACACATTTACATCGTTTTGGGGTGGGCAAAGGTAGAAAAAAATACGTTCACCCCAGAAAACCATATATTTTCGGAAAGTACACATTCCCCCGAATCTAAATTGGGTATGCATGTCTTTCTACGCCAAAGAACCAAGCTGTAAAACAATCCTAAATTTGGCAATTTTGGTGACATTTCCAAAAATCACCTCAAAACTTCCAGCCTGCGGCATTGTATGTCCCACATACTATTGAGTATCAAGATAAATCACCCCAAATATGAAAGCCTGGGGTCCTCTGAACAGTTTGATGCCCAATATGTATAGGTGTAGTAAAGCACGTGGCATATAGGGGCCCCAAAACGAAGACCCCCCATATGGTCTGTCATTTCAGGTGCTGCAAAATCAACACATTTACATTGTTTTGGGGGGCGGCAAAGGTAGAAAAAATATGTTCACCCCAGAAAACCATATATTTTCGGAAAGTACACATTCCCCCGAATCCAAATTGGGTATGCATGTCTTTGTACTCCACAGTACCAAGCCGCAAACCAATCCTAAATTTGGTGATTTTGGTGACATTCCCAAAAATCAACTCAAATTTTCCAACCTGCAGCATCGTATTTCCCACATACTTTTAGGTATCAAGATAAATCACCCCAAATATGAAAGCCTAAGGTCGTCTGAACAGTTTGGTGTCCAATATGTATAGGTGTACCCAAGCATGTGGCATATAAGCGCCCCAAAATGAAGACCCCCCCAATATGGTCTGTCATTGCAGGTACTGCAAAATGAACACATTTACATAGTTTGGGGGGCGCAAAGGTAGAAAACATTATGTTCACCCCAGAAAACCATATATTTTCGGAAAGTACACATTCCCACGAATCCAAATTGGATATGCATGTCTTTCTACTCCAAAGCACCAAGCCAGAACCTTTCCGAAATTTGGCGATAAAGGCAGCTGTTTTTACATTTCTAAAAATATTGCAATTGCCCACATTTATCTCACCCAATTTCTTACATACAATTAGAAAACACCCTAGATATTGACACCAAGGGTTGACTGAACAGTTTGATGCCCAATATGCATAGATAAACCAAAGCAGTTGGCATGTGCGGACCCCAAATAACAACAGTGCATTTGACTTTTCTCCGCTGCCGATTCGCCTTCAGTGAACAAAGACCTATGACTGAGCATTGTGTGCCACAAGATCCTCCTAACAGCACAAAGAACCCACAAAACCATATATTTTTGGAAAGTAAACATTCTGACGAATCCAAAATAAGTAATTATGTCTTTCTATTCCAAACTACCATACTGCAAAGCTACGCTAAATGCAGCGGTTTTTATGACATTTCTGAAAATTGCCTAAAAATATTGCAATTGGCCGCATTTATCTCACCCAATTTCTTACATACAATTGTAAAATACCCTAAATATTGATGCCAAGGGTCTATGGAACAGTTTGATGCCCTGTATGCATAGATATATAAAAGCAGCTGGCATGTGCGGACCCCAAATAACAACAGTGCATTTGACTTTTCTCCGCTGCCGATTCGCCTTCAGTGAACAAAGACCTATGACTGAGCATTGTGTGCCACAAGACCCTCCTAACAGCACAAAGACCCCCCAGAGCCATATATTTTTTCAAAGTACACATGCTGACGAATCAAAAATAGGTAATTATGTCTTTCTACTCCAAACTACCATACTGCAAAGCTACGCTAAAGGCAGCGGTTTTTATGACATTTCTGAAAATTGCCTAAAAATATTGCAATTGGCCGCATATATCTCACCCAATTTCTTACATACAATTGTAAAACGCCCTAAATATTGACGGCAAGGGTCTACGGAACAGTTTGATGCCCAATATGCATAGATATACCAAAGGAGCTGGCATGTGCAGACCCCAAATAAAAACAGTGCACATTCGTTTTTCCGCTGCCGATTCGCTTTCTGTGAACAAAGATCTGTGACTGAGCATTGTCTGCCACAAGACCCTCCTAACAGTACAAAGACCCCCCAGAGCCATATATTTTTGGAAAGTACACATGCTGACGAATCAAAAATAGGTAATTATGTCTTTCTACTCCAAACTACCATACTGCAAATCTACGCTAAAGGCAGCGGTTTTTATGACATTTCTGAAAATCGCCTAAAAATATTGCAATTGGCCGCATATATCTCACCCAATTTCTTACATAAAATTGTAAAACACCCTAAATATTGATGGCAAGGGTCTACCGAACAGTTTGATGCCCAATATGCATAGATATACCAAAGCAAATGGCATGGGCGGACCCCAAATAAAAATAGTGCATATGAATTTTCACGCTGGCCAACTCAGCCCCGACTGCATTATGTGCGGTAAGACCCCCAAACTGTAAAAAAAAACAAAAAAAAAACCCAGAAACCCCATATATTTTTGGAAAGCACAAATTCTCACGGATCAAACAAAGTAAAATACATATTTCTATACCAAAACACCAAACACCAAAACTATACTAAAGATACATAAGCAAAACAGAAAATAATATTCAATAAAAAATCACAGAAAATGCAATAATGATAAAATTACAGCAAATAAATATAATTATACAGGTGTATAGGTGTGTATAGGTGTGTGTAGGTGTGTATATGTGCGAGTATATGTGTGGGTATATGGGTGTACAACAATAAGTGGGAGAAAGAAGTGAAAAATTGAAAAAGCAAAAAGAAAGACAAGTTTGATAAAAACAAATGTGAAATAAAGCAAATTTTGTACCTGGAAAGTCTCTCTTTCTCAAGCAACACTGGAGGACCGCAGCAGGAAGGCTCCCAGACAGATCAGCACCAGTAGAGAAGGGGGCAGTGCTGGTAGGCAGCCCCTAGAAGCAGCCACGTGTCTGATGTCGGCGCTGCTTCTGCTCATGTGTGGGGCGGTCGGTGGGGCGGTCGGTGGGGCGATCAGTGGCCAGCAGGCAACCCGGAGCTCGTTGCCTAGGGAGAGCCAAGTGATCTGCGGCTTGCGATGCTAGGGAAAAGCCGCAGATCACAGAAGATTTCCACATGCGGACATCGTACATGCGCACATCGCACAAGGTACGTGTCCATGTGGTCGGCCATCTTGGGGTCGGGTGGGGGGGTCGATCGGGGGGCCTAGCACGGGATTGAGGAGCCTTTACCCATTGCCTAGGGGCTTGCCAAGTGATCTGCGGCTTTTTCGCTGCATTGCAAGCCGCAGATCACACAAGAATACCGGAAGTGCCAAACAACGTACTATGTACGTGTTTGGCAGTCTGAGCCTTGCCTGCCAGAACGTACGGCGTACGTTCTTGGCAGGCAAAGGGTTAAAGGACAAGGAAAGTCTAAAATAGGATAAGGCTAGAAATGCTGTATTTTGTATACTAAACATAAGCATGAACTTACTGCACCACAAAGCCTAATCAAACAAATGATTTATGCTTTCAAAGTTGGCCACCGGGGGCTGTCATCTTGTAACTTTGTTAAACATCTTTGCCTGATCCTGCACATGCTCAGTGTGGTCTGGGCTGCATAGGGATCGTCATAAACAAAGCTGCTTGAGTTCTGCATGACTGGTAAGTAAGGCGGTGGCTCCCCCTGCTGTTCATAAGTATGATTGTTTCCCTGCTCAGCAGTTAGGGACCGTCTGACAACTCCTATCCATAGCAGTAAATGAAGGGAGAATTTCACTGCATACAGTCAGATTTCTTATAAAAAACGGTTAACTTTTCATTAAAGAAAGTAAAAATGGGATTTTATTTTTTTGCCTTTCCTTGTCCTTTAAGTGGGATGAGAAGTTTAGCAGCATTTAACAGCTGTCTCTCTAGGGAATCTGGCAATGTTTGCTGTGTCACCCGTAACCCAGAAAAGTTCCCGTGCTGGGAACTTGGTATAACCAGACCCAATATCTGTTCTCACATTTTTAATACAGGTATTGTACCTGTTATCCAGAATGCTCGGGATCTGGGGTTTACTAGACCTTAAGTCTACTAGAAAATCATGTAAACATTAAATATACCCAATAGGCTGGTTTTGCTTCCAATAAGGATTAATTATATCTTAGTTGGGATCAATTGGTTTATTTGATTATAATGGAGTCTATGGGAGATGGCCTTTCCGTAATTCTGAGCTTTCTGGATAACGGGTTTCCAGATAACGGATCCCATACCTGTACCTTCTTCCAATATGGCTGCAACAATTATTACTAACTTGCGGAGGTTTAATTCATGTTACATGTGTCTTTTTAGCAGACTTCAGGTATGGAGATCCAATTTATGGAAAGACCCCGTATCCAGAATATCCCAGGACCTAAGCATTCTGCATGACAGGCCCCATACCTATATATATATATAATGAAATATTACAAATAATAATATTAAATTATACTATACAGAAATTATATATAAAATATCTACTGTATATATAGTGGAGTATATAGTCACCACTATTTGTCATCATAGTTGAGGTTTCTTGGTGTTAAACATATTATGGAAATTTCTTACTGGGTTTCGAGGGAGATTCTACACTGCTGGCTGCAAGAAGTACCTTATCATTTCTTCTCCAGTCTGCCCAGTGGTAATATTAGGCTGACTAACTTCTTGTACATTAACAACAAATTCTACGCTCATGAGTTTCCATGCAAAGGTAACCAAAGGGATAAGAAACAGATCAACAAATCATGTCCTTTATAGGGAAGCAGTCATTTAGTGACAGTTACAGCAGATGGAGAAAGTTTAGAGAATTGTAGTACATAGAAATGGCCACAAGATGCCCTTAGCGGGTTATTGTCAAAATGAACATTTAAAAAAAAAAAAAAAAAAAGAATTCTGTGTCCCTTGGCTAAAAAGCTTGCTCTGAACTGTTAAAACCCATGGCACATACTGTAAATGGGGAGCATCTCATATATGAATGAATGATGTTGATCTCATATAAGAATCTCAATGTGCTTGTTTTTTTCACATTTTATATTTGGCGCTTCTCCTTGCACACCACTTGGGTGAGGGTCCTGGGGTGTATTTAAAGTATTTTTAGTATGTTATAGAATGGCTGATTCTAAGCACCTTTTCAATCGACCTTCATTTTTAATTGTTATAATTGTTTAATTATGAATTATTATTCTGACTTTTTCCAGCTTTCAAATGGGGGTCACTGACCCCATCTAAAAAAAAAACCAAATGCTCTTTAAGGCTACTTTAAGGTTGCTTTTTTATTATTCATCTTTCTATTGAGGCTTCTCCTATTCATATTCTAGTCTCTCATTCACATCAATGCATGGCTGAGAAGGCCACGGTACTGTTTTGAATATTGTGGATGGCAAAGTTGTCTTATTTTATCCCAACCCAATGTGTTCCTGCAGCAGTAGGGATGACTGTAGCTGGCCCGTGTTGCAAGACAATAGGAATTAACCTGTTATTGGATTTTATATGTTATATTTGCCTCCACGTTTTGATAGTTTGGGGTTTTACCAATATTTATTTCCTTCTTTGTCTCTCTCTGCTCTTCTTATCCTTACTGTTGTGGAACATTTATCTGCATTGCCTGAACCAGGGGCCACCAAGACAGGGAGACCCACCATTGGACTGCTGTAACCTTTGACTGAAGCATCCAGCAGAAATGGCAGACAAAAAATTAAATAAAAAAAAGACTACTTGCATATTGTCTTGGCCTACTGATGTTTATATAAAAAAGTGAATTTTAAGGTGCACTTCTGTAACTTCTCATGTACAGGAAAGTAAACACATTCATGATCAACACAACCAGGAACATTTTCAATATGCTTCAGTATTTAAAGATTTGGTCCATGATTATATACACACGCAATCCCTATAGATCAGTTAATTTGTATCAGTGGTGTAACTAGATGTTACTGGGGCCCACAGCAATTCACATTCAATTAGGGCCCCAATATATTGGTAAGTTGACTTTTTCTGCTATGATATATTGAAATAGCTCATTAAATAAGTCAACACTGGGCCCTCTACACTCCTGAACCCTCTGCAACTGCAGGGTCTGCTTCCTCTGTAGTTACGCCCCTTATTTGAACCTAACACATGTCTCCATTATCTGTCTTGAGTGCTGTGATGCCTGTAGGACTTCTCTTATCTTGAAAGCTACAGAAAACAGAGCATGGACCATTATCATCATTATCACCCAATCAAACTGCAGAAGAGATGGAAAAACTTTACTACCCAGTGAGTAGCCTCACATAGCGATATCTACCAAGATTAATGCTGTAAGTACTGCACTATATACTCGTTTTCTTCTCTTCCCAAGACATGTTCCAATTGGATCAGAAGAGGGTGCTGTAGTTCAGAATATTTGTGGCTTTTGTTCTTTACAAGTTCAGGGACACATTAGGCCTGAATACAACAAATCTTTAGTCCAAGAGGAGATCAACAACTCATTTTTGTCACCGGCCATAAAAATAACAATTAATATCCAAATCAGCTCCCAGGGAATCAAGGCTAGAAGATGAGCAAATCTAATGGTAGAAGACATTCCTGTATGTCACTATGGACATATGGTCCTTCAGGCTCATGTATAGATGATAGTAGTGGCAGATGTTCTTTAGGATCAAATATGGCTGGTAATGCTAAGAGATCCACATTGGCCTACAGCCTGGAATGTATGTTGCTGCTTGAAAATGTAGAATTACCCAAGTACATGGGTGGCATTGTCACTAGCTGTACATTTGATTTAAAAAAAGCAGTATTTGTCTGTCAACTGCTATTCCCTGCAATGATGGTTCTGACCACAAGCACAACTGAATCAATGCAGCAGTGACCAGTTCTCCCCCCTTCAAGACTACATTTCCCATAATGCCTTGCATGGTAGATTATCGCCTTTACAGGTCTTTTAATCATAGAACATGGCATTCTGGGGAATGAGAGTTGTTGCCGGCAGCATTTGATTGGGTTTGATAAGTCACTGAACATGCAGGGCTTTGTGGGAATTGGCTGGAGGGGAGCTGAATACCACAACATTGTATTAATTGTATGTGTAGCCAGAACCAGCAGTACAGGACCGACAAATACTGCTTTTAATAGCAATTACAGATAACTCATTGAAATAGTTCAATGAATGTAAATAGAACAGTTGCTTAAAATTACATTTTAGCCATTCTGGTGGGTTGGTGGGCTGCCTTGCAAAGCCAAAGTCTTTGGTTCGGTTCTGCTTAGACTACTGGAGTTAGAATACTCTTCCCATGTTTGTGTGGCTTTCCTTGGTTGGATTCTGATGAACCTGACCCAAGTCTATGTGTTTATGGTAGAACAATTAGACTGTTAGCTTCATGGGACCACAGGGTGCCATGAATTTTTAGTACAGGTATGGGATACATTATCCGGAAACCTATTATCTAGAAAGCTCCAAATTATGGAAAGGCCGTCTCCCATAAACTCCATTTTAATCAAATAATTCACATTTTTCAAAAATGATTACCTTTTTCTCAGTAATTATAAAACAGTAACTTGAACTTGATCCAACTAAGATATAATTAATCCTTATTGAAAGCAAACAATCATATTGGGTTTAATTCATGTTTTAATGATTTTTCAGTAGACTTAAGGTATGGAATATCCCAGTTTCCGGATCCTGAGCATTTCAGACAACAGGTCCCATACCTGTAGTATGTGCTTGGTACTATGAAGATCCTACATAAATAAAATATATTATTATCACTTTCCATTGTAACAGGTACAGTCTCTCAACAATAAGGCAGAACAGACACACTTTCTGCCCAAGGTGGGTAGGCACTGGGGTACAACCAGTTAAATGGAGCTTTAAAAACTCTTTTTAACAGGGACAGAGAGATAGCTCCAGTTTAAGTCAGTATAGTTATTCGCCTATACTAAGCGCTATGCTGCAAGTATTTGAAAGGTTTTTGCCCCTTTATTGGACACTTTTACATAGTTGATCTTGATTAAGAAACTAGGACTAGTGACGGGCTAATCTGTGGCGTTTCGCTTCGCCGAATAATTTGAGAATTTCCCATGAAATTCGGAAAACGGCAAAAAATTTGCGAGACAGCACCGGCGTCTCGTTTCTGACGCTGGCGTCCATTTTTTGGACGCCGGGGTCCGTTTCTTTGGACACCGGCGCACATTCACCACGAATTCGCGCCTGGCAAATAAATCCGCCCATCACTAACTAGGCCTATTAGGGGGTTATTTATTAAAGGATGAGTTGTGTTTTGAGTTGAAACATTTGAGATTTTTGAGGTTAGTTTCACTTAAATCTCAAATTTCTCAGAAACAAAAAAGATTTATCATGCCTCGAAGCTGCTAAAAGTCAGAATCCGAAAATAATCCAGCTAAAACCTATCAAATCATATAAAAGTCAATGGTAGAAGTCCCTTTAACCATTTGAAGATGTTTGTTGCCTTCATGATTTTAAGGTGTTTTACACTGATTTTCACTCGAAAACTCTATAAATTTGAGGTATTTCATGTTTTTTTAGACTTTAAAGGGGACCCGTCACCCAAAAAAATTATTCAAAATCCTATTTTATCTGATTAGTCAAGGATAATGAACTTTAATTACACTGTATAAATTATTTGAATCTTGTTTCCTTCAGTCTGGGAATTCATAATTATAGCAAGCAGGCAGCAGCCATTTTGTGGACACTGTTATTAAGACAAGTCTTGTATCATCTCAGAATCTTGTTTGTGCACCAGAATAGCGGACCTGATGTCCATTTCCATGTCCGGGCTACACAATTAACCGGTAAAGAGAACGGGGGGAATGTGGGGAGAGCAGTGACATCTAGGAAGTGCTGAATTGAAAGTGAAAGTAATTGTCTGCCCCGCCTCTATGCCATTGGCATAGAGGAGGGGCAGACAATATTTGATTGACAGTCGAGATTTTTAAATGAGCTTATAACAGCTATGAATACTTTCATAAAAAATTGAAATTGTATTTCATGTTTAATTTGAAAAGGACTTTTGTTATACAGATTTTTGTGTCTGGGTGACAGGTCCACTTTAAACGTGATCAATTCGAGGTATTTCAGTTTTTTTTTCCCCTATTGCATTCAATCAAGTTTTTTACATTCGGATTTTTACATAAATAAGCAAACATTCGAGTTTGTTTAAATTGTGAGTTGATTCGAGTTGGGAAAAACCTCACAAATCAGATGTTTAATAAAAAAAAACCCTTAAAATGGATCAAGAGTTAATATGGCGTACCAGTACGAATGATTTCCATCCCTCTTGCCTTTAAAATAAATTGGTATTTCAGATTAAAGGCACGCCACATTGATTCCTCTGCTAAAACCTTAGCCTCGGGTGTTTCATGGATTAGTAAATGGGGCACTTTCTCTTTTTTACACAGCGATATATTTTGAAATCTGCATCCCTTCCAAATATGACCGTGAATGCAGGTCTCCTGGAAAGCATCCAGCAGCGACTGTCATATTATTACTAATAAAGAGTGATCTTATCAAATCACAATGTCCGCTGGACAGAGCTGAATAAAATCCATGCACTGCACATTTTCTACAGTGCCAGATGAATTATTTCCCCGGTACGTATTTATTCGGCATTAAAAGTGAAAGAATCCATACTGTTTAGTCTTGCACATTCTTTCTGCCTGAGCCAGCTGGGAGAGGGCGATTGATTTGACGGCCTGTCAACCCTTCCCACCCAAAAAACAACATTGTTTCTGCTCACTGTGCAGTTCCCATTACTGTAATAAGGGAGCTAGAAAGGAACCCTATTTACACTTTAAATCATGGCTATGAGTTAATACTGAGACACTTGCAATTTACAAAGCATTCAGGTTTCAATCACCCCCACCCATTGCTGTCAGAAGCCTATTATCAATACAGGAGGTATGTATCATGCATTTAATGTTCCTAGAAACCTGTCATAAATCAGCACCGACTGTACAAACCGTATGTTAATTATTCCATTAACCTGTACCATAAGGAAATGCTCTCACATTCACAGTTATTTGCAGATAAACTCCTCTGTTTCTCTGAGCCTTACACTAAATTGTACTGCTATTTCTGCAGGGACATTTGGGGTGTTTAGCCAATAGGGCCGAATAGGGTGTCTAGGGGTGCTTCGTTTTGCAGATACAACTAAAGTTACATGAAAAAAACTAGATATAATGAAATATTATCATGTATGTATTTAAAGGCAACTAGAATATGTATTTGCATTGTATTACAGGTATGGGACCTGTTATCCAGAATGCTCGGGACCTTGGGCTTTCCGGATTAGGGATCTTTTTGGGCTTTCCGGATTAGGGATCTTTCTGTGATTTCAACCCAATAGGCTGATTTTGCTTCCAATAAGGATTAATTATATTTTACTTGGGATTAATGGGATCTAATGATTGTTACTTCCCTAGCATCTGAAACCACCAGGGGTGCTGCCCCAACGAGGCGAGTTGAGAAACTCACTGGTTCACCAGAGGTGGCAAAAATGACGTTCCTGGTAACTTTAAAGGGGATCTATTGCAAAAATGAAAATTTAATTTAAACCTAATCTCACTGAAATAATCCAAAAACTGACTCCACCTACTGCATGAAGACAGAATGAAGAGAGGTTGCTCTGAGTCGGAGAGTGAAGAGTTTTTTGATTATTTTATAAATGTTATAGAATTTTGAATTCATTATATTTAGAAAGTGTCTTATTTCAGCAAGATGAAGCTTATACTAAATTTAAATTTTTCTGCGATAGATCCACCAAATTTTAGTAGTCTTTTAATTCGGGTCTTTTATGGAAGAAAGCATAATTGTGATTCTTTGAGCTAACATTGTGGAGCCCCCAGACCCCCTCCGATGCCAAAAAGATGAGCGGGAGAGAGGAGGCAAACGGGCCAGGATCGCCCCTGGCAGGCCCGGATTTAGAAACAGGGTGCCCCTAGGCCTTCTCCACTAATCACCCCCCCCCCTTCACCCTACTCCCCCCATACTTGTCCCCTTCCACCTCTCTCTTACCTTCCTTTCCCCTCCCTGTCTGCGCCGCCTTCCCCGTTCCCCTTCCCATCCACGTCATCCTACGCTTGAGACGTAAAGGCGCATGCACACATCTTGTATATGTGCAAATGCGCTTGCACAACATGTTGAATGCGGCTGGGTGGCATGCCGCCCCCAAATTCCTGCCGCCCTAGGACCGGGCCTTTGTGGCCTCGCCACAAATCTGGGCCTGGCCCCTGGAAACCACTATTGCCTCTCTGTAAGGATACAGATCTGCTATTATTAGTTATTAGCATGGCAAGCTCAGCACCCCAGGGGGGAAATTGCAATGCCACTTTATTCATGTCAGACCCATAATTTAGGGGTAATGTAATAAAAAGTGGACATTTTACTACTTATCTAGTCAGCCATTGCAACCAGTCAGCAGGAATAAATTACTGGTCAAACACTTGATTGGTCGCTATGGATGACTAGACCTGGGTACACGTTGTGCCTTTAATTACATTCATCGGCAGTTATGAGATAATATTAATGTTTGCCTATAATTATATCCTAGGCAAACACTGTACGTATGAGGATAAATCAAACCGGGGAAGCCTCATGTTCATGGTGTCCTGTTCTGCCAGAATACCAGGAAAACTGCCGGTAGTTCCTAATTGTCATCTGCCTAATACTCATTCCATATTTCTGTATGGGGAAAAAATAATAGAATATACAATGTAAATAAGAGACTATGAGAATAAATAGGCTGAGTGAAGTGAGTAAATAAAATTGAGAGTTGGCCTAAGGTTTTCTGGTGGCATCCCAGACTGACACTGAAACCATTCACTTCTCTGTCCCTCATTACATTCCTTCACTTGTGTTGTTGTAGATTCCTGGTTGTGTCAGACTGTGAAATCTCCCTCGGCCTCTCCAAACTGAACTCATATTCTACTTGTTGGAGCACTATCCCATGCCACGCTAATATCAAATATGATACCGTTGCCCCTTGACATATACGTTTGTTTAAATAGGGAAACTGCCTATATTATGGAGGAAGTGTAAGAGATACACTGAGCCAACATAAACAAAGATTTGCAAGCAAAAGTACACCACCCAGAAATACAAAGGGTCCATATCAGGAGTTCAGAAGTTGATGGGTGGGGTTTTTCTTAAGTAAAATGAATGAGGGGCGAGTTTGTTGTGCTTGGTTAATCGAAAAACCTTCTTTTAGATTTAAATGAAGATCAGTTTAGGCCTCAAGTAACATTTTTGTCCAATTACAAGTTAAAAAAGTGCCCCCCTGGCATTTTATGTCATCAAAGTTTGCTACTTCAGCCTTGTGATATGTCAGGTGTGTATGTATGGATGCTGGGTTTTCATTTGGAGAGGTTGAACTTGAAGGACTTTGTCTTTTTTCACACCAATTTAACTATGTAACTAACTATGTAACCCCCCCCCAGGTAAACGGTTTGTTTTACCTGATTAACCTGTGGCTATGAAACCATTTTACCAAACAGGCAGAATGAAGGTAGAGGCTGTGGTCCGAGGTGGTTACTGAAATAGGATGATGCAGGGATACGGCTGTGATAGAATGGGCTGTGGAGCTAAATTAGGGCCGGAACGTTGCTGAGGTATTGAGGTTGTCAATGTTGGCAGTCGCCAAACTCATGGGAAGACAAGCAATGGATAAAAGTCACTAGGGAACAAAAGGAGAACCCAAAGGCCCACTGGGAATACATGGAGGCTCATTGCAATGCTGCCAGGAAGAACAAATTTGTCCTAATAATATTCCAATAATAGGAGTGCTCATACTTTACTAATGCGAGGTCTACTTTTAGTGATGTTGTCCCATTATGATCTACATCCATAATAGCATTGTTAGCATTTTGTATTACTTAGACATTATATTGATTTTTGGAAAAAGTTATATTGCTATGTTTAAGTTTTAATGTATTATTACATTATGATGAATATCTAAATGAAAAGCATGAAACAGGAGGATGTTTTGACAGAGTCTTAAGATCTACTGATCACCAGCTAAAGGTCTACTGGTAGAGCCCGATCTTCCTTATGGGCACCCCTATGGTAAAGCCTATTCTCTGGTCTTTACAAATACAGATGGGAGGTGCAATTAGCAGTTACTACATTGGGAACCCATATGTTTGTTTGGACATGAAGTGGAAGCTGCTTTGGCTCCCTTGGGAGATGACATGTTTCAAACCCAGAGGTGGAGCTCAGGATACAGGCTAGTGGAGAAATGTGCAAATGGAGTGTAACTCAAAGCCTGACTTCAGTTCCCTTGTGAGCGTGTGTCATTTCCTTGGGACCATGGGAAAGCCACCAAAAGCCAGCAGTTATGCCGAGTTATTCTGCCACCCACAATAAAATGTTAACTATAAGCCCAGTTAAAATGACACAATGTGTGTACATTCAGCCGTACGGCATGGCTTTAACCTTTAAAGGCAACATTACACAGAGTATCAGCTATGAATTTCTGACTCAGTAATATGAATGCGACCTCCAAAAAAATGCACAGATGTTCTGGGGAGCGGCCGAGAGAACACTAATGAAAACCGGCCTCGATACACTCACACTGGCCCAGCACAGCCAAGTATCATCACGAGAACCGCGAGGAATGATGCAGACACAGCATTTACAAAGTATTCCTTTATTTCAAGGTTTAAAAAAAAAAAGTAAAATCAATGATCCAGATTGCACAATATCCCCTGCTCTTCCCAACAGTCATACTTTTCCTTACATTATTCCCTTTATCTGTAAATAACAACAAAAATCACATAGTCTAGGCAAAGGATATGTCATTTGTGCAGCCTTTGCTGAACTACATCTCCCAGCAACTCTATTATTTTAAGAATCAACAGTTTCTGGTAGTGCATTAAAAATTAGAGACGGAACTAATCTCATGGGAATGCCTTTAGAAGTCAGTGTGATAATGCTGCCCACTTCAGTTTTATAAAACATACACATATACATATGTATAATTAGTGCTGAGCTTCCATTTGTTTCCCAAGGGAAGACTAGGATAGTACCGTATTTTGGTCTTCAGTTGTATCCCCCCTCAGCCGAACATACTTTTTCCTGCTGCGAGCACTTAGCTGCTCTGATTGGCCGATTCCAGCAAAGCACTACCGACGTTATGAGCGCTTTGCCTGCAGCAGAAAAAAAGATTTGGCCGAGGAAGCAAACAAACAAAATATTAAAATCTCAAACAACTAGAAAATAATAATAGGGAGATGTTAAGCCTCTGCTACGATTACATCACTGATCATTCCAACACAACAAGCGAGAGGGGTCGCCTATAAAACGTAGAGGTAGATCGAACAATACTACTCTTCCTACAATGGTAATCTGTTTGATATGTACACATATAGGATTATTCCTAATATTATGCCTTCATTTATCACCTGTCATTAGATTTATATATAAAAAAAAAACTGCCCCAACCCACCACACTTAAGCTCAGTCTTACTGATTTCCTTATTAAATGCAAACAGACATAATATCTCAGACATTCCCTAGCCTGTAACAGTTACATCTAGTAATAAAATAACATAAAAAAGGGAATGGGTTGCCACACTGCGTATGCTTATGATGTATTACAGAGAAAATATGTAACAAATTTCTCCAAAAATATATTTTGCTGTGCTAGTTTCTATTTTGCCTTTCATAAATCTATTTATTGCATGACCTTTTGGTAAATGCTCTAAGGGAAGATGAATTACAGAAGGGCGCATGTATTTAAAGCAGGAATTCTCAGCCGGCATCTTTCTATTTGAACTACAGTTCCCAGCAGCCCCCAACAAACTTGGGCTCTTAGTCTTTTAAAAATCCCTTTAATGGATAAACTGTTGTATATTTTGTACAGAAAACGTTGGCACATCTGGCTCACCTTTATCATAAACCGGAGAATACAAATATTTTAGAATTTTAACATTCACCTTAGTTGAGGAAAGCAAAATGGCAGCTTCCTTTTTTTTTTTTTTTAAATGATAAATGCAAATGTACACAAACAGGTGTACGAATTTGGCAATGGCTTCCTTAATACGTTCATGTAAATTTATGGCACAAACATTAGACAGTACTAAATACAGCACAGAGACTTCCCGGCACAGACGTAGCAATGTCATCCTCTTGGAAACTCTGCCAATCGCCTCAATTCTGAGCTAACTTTGCTGAACATAGCTTAAACGTATCCACAGCTCGGTGCATAAGGCAGCAACAAACCAGAGTCAAACTTGTTGCTTATACAAAGAAGCAAGATGGCTGACATTGCCAGAAGTTGACGTTCAAGAATATTGAAAACAAAAGAGGCTAGCCAGCAGTTGTGTGTTTGCTTCTCCCTGAATATTCTTCATATACAGTATCACCCCAAGTGCTGGGATTTTGTGGCTCTATGATAAAACAAATCTCTGAATGGCGGTTTACATACCGTGGGACTGCCTCTAGCAACTGTGTGCTGTGACCACATGACTTTGTTTAATACGGAACGCTTATGTAAAGACTTTTGATCAGCATCTCATAACAAACATTGCTGAGGGCAAGGTTGGCCGGCACTGAGCTCGTTCAATGACAAGTTCAATGGCATAGATTATTATGTGTATATATTTGCACACACATGGGCCGATGCCATATGGAATCCAGCCCGTTGGCCAGGCACTTGTGCCCTGGGGTTTTCTAAATGATCCATAATGTCTGTTTGGGGGGAAAAAAACACTGAGCACTTGAACACTGATATAATGTATTTTCCTATCCTGCTGCCAGGCTGAATACTTGGTATTAAAGGCTATGACTACCATAATAATAATGTTATTTTTGGCATCTTATGACAAAATGTAATTTAAAGTACAAATGTTCAAGTTACCTGTAAAGGATATTGCTACTGACAGCAGTTCCTTTCCTATTTACCATCTACAGCCAACAGAAATCCGCTCTCCTCCAACCAAAACTCCAGTTCCCACAGCAGGCAGAATTTACTGGTCACATGTTTAAAAGCAGACATCTTATTGGTTAAAGGGCTACTGACATTGGCCAAACATTGTGCCTTTTAATGCATATGGGGGATAGTCTGGTCTGTTAGTCACAAAGTATGCAAAGCATTGTGGGAAAATAAGTCTTGGCTGGGGTTGTGATGACTTCCGATACAACGTTGGGATGATATGAGTAGTCAGAAGGGAATTGTAAGAGACAGAAACTGCTTTCAAATGCAATTACATTTACATATACAGGTATGGGACCTGTTATCTAGGATACTGGGGACCTGGGGTTTTCTGGATTAGGGATCTTTCCATTATTTGGATCCCTTGTTTTGCCACCAATATTAATGTATGCACGTTAGTTACCCTCAAGTACGAGGTACTGTTTAAATGATTACAGAGAATCGTGAAATCCTTTTTAAAAATGTGAATTGTTTGTAGGGATGCACCGAATCCAGGATTCGGCCTTTTTCAGCAGGATTCGGCAGAATCCTTCTGCCCGGCCGAACCAAATCCTAATTTGCGCATGCAAATTAGGGACGGGGAGGGTAATTGCATGACATATTTGTCACAAAACAAGTAAAACATGTTTTCCCATTCCCATCCCTAATTTGCATATGCAAATTAGGGTTCAGGTTCGGCCAAATCTTTCAAAAAAGGTTTCGGGGGTTTCGGCCGAACCTAAAATAGTGGATTCGGTGCATCCCTAATTGTTTGATTAAAAGTCTGCAGGAGATGGGCTTGCTGGATAATGGGTTTCAGGATAACAGATCCCATACCTGAACCTTTAAAACCACTGAATACCTATTGGCAGTTTCTAAGAATGAAATATAATTAAATACATTTTTTTTAGCTGAATGGATAACTTCCTCTTTAACACGAAATGGATTGAGATTTTTAATTCAGACATGAGCCTTTCATGTTCTTGATGAATCAAATGAAAGAGGAAGGTTAAAGACTCCTTCAATACTTACTTATTATAAGATGTAAAACGTCTGACTCTCCAGCAGGAACTACAGTACTACAGCTCTCCCCTAACCAATGAATTCTGGAGAGCCACAGATTTGGCATCTTTGAGTGTTTAAAATATGTGCCGCAATAGACAAAACTTGCGTTTTTTTCTTATTTGGGGTAATCAATACAAAAGCAATAAAACACCTAGAAATACCTTTCCATTGAACCACATTATAATTGTGGTATATATATATATATATATATATATATATATATATATATATATATATATATATATATATATATATATATATATATATATATATATATACACTCTCAAAAGTTTTTTTTGCTTCCTTATTTACTGCTTGTGCTCTTAAAGGGATACTGTCATGGGAAAAGAAAAATTCAAAATGAATCAGTTAATAGTGCTGCTCCAGCAGAATTCTGCACTGAAATCCAAACAGATTTTTTTATATTCAATTTTGAAATCTGACATGGGGCTAGATATTTTGTCAATTTCCCAGCTGCCCCTGGTCATGTGACTTGTGCCTGCACTTTAGGAGAGAAATGCTTTCTGGCAGGCTGCTGTTTTTCCTTCTCAATGTAACTGAATGTGTCTCAGTGGGACATGGGTTTTTACTATTGAGAGCTGTTCTTAGATCTACCAGGCAGCTGTTATCTTGTGTTAGGGAGCTGCTATCTGGTTACCTTCCCATTGTTCTTTTGTTTGGCTGCTTGGGGGGAAAGGGAGGGGGTGATATCACTCGAACTCGCAGTACAGCAGTAAAGAGTGATTGAAGTTTATAAGAGCACAAGTCACATGACTTGGGGCAGCTGGGAAATTGACAATATGTCTAGCCCCATGTCAAATTTCAAAATTGAATATAAAAAAATCTGTTTGCTGTTTTGAGAAATGGATTTCAGTGCAGAATTCTGCTGGAGCAGCACTATTAACGGATTAATTTTGAAAATTTTCTTTTTCCCATGACAGTATCCCTTTAAGCATGATGCTGGCAGGCAGAATCTGAATAAAATGGGATTATATGAATGGCATTAGGTAGATGTTTGTAATGTTCTTAATCTATATTGTATTCTAAAGAAAAATGGTTATTGTATGCTGATCAAAGCTGTCCCCCTAAAAGTCCCTGCATGACTTGTATAAAAGCTCAGTGTGCAGCAGCTGTAACATGAGTGTTGAGTGAATAGGAGCATGAATAGTAGGCCCAATGTTACATTATAAGCAACGCAGCATTTAAGTCACATTAGGTCAGGGATAGGCAACTTGCGACACTGCTAATACTGCATTACTACAACACTCAGGATCTCGCACTACTAGCAAGGCAAGTAATGGGATGCTGAGAGTTATAGTTCTAGCACAGCTGGAGTACCAGCCAATGTTTTTTGTTGTTGTCCCACATTAGGCTAAAATAACTGAGCCACTACACACAGACAAACACAATGGCTGCTGGCCATTCTACAGAGCATGTAAACAAATGATGTGAGTTAATACTCAAGGAGGCTACGTCTGAGATATTGCATTTGCTCATCATTTAGATTCTAAATAACAATAAACCCAAAAATTTGTTTCCTAATGTATTGGTGTTTCTTCCGATTGGTCCGTCCCGCAATAAAACGGCGCGGGGGTAAACATTCCCTACTGCATCTTCCCGAGCTGGATTTTTTTCCAGGCTTCTGAAGCTGTGAAAATGAAAGAGTCCAAAATCCCAGCAACTGTGAATGTTCCCCCGATGATGGCGCAAACCTGCAATGGAAAGAACGAGAGTATGATTGGAAAGGAAATTCTCCCTTTATTAAACTTACACAGAAAATTTAATAAGTCAGAAAGGTGCCCATGGCCAAGTTAATGACTTATGCCTTAGTCCAATGAGATGTGGTTAAGAAAATGGTAAATAGCACTTAGGACCAAAACCCTCCTATTTAGACCAGAAATTAAAATAATAAAAGGAAGAAGGAGGTGTAAGCATAAGAAAGCAATGATGGGTGTTATTCACTTTTGACTATTAGCAATTATCTAGTCTATATAAGCAACATGAGACCGATAAGTGGTAACTTCAATATAGTTATATTTTGTTGCAGTTGGCCCAATAATCGCCCCAAATAGATCATGCCATTGCCTCTCTCCTCTGAGGGGAAGAGGTTGGGAAATCCAGTGTTGATGGAATACCTCTGTATTTAAACATGACACCTAAACCTTTAAACCAGTTGTTGGACTTTTTCCATTGAATTCCCCCAAAGGTTCAACCATTGGCCAGGGTCTGCATTAGCTCATAATAAGGGTGCAGATTTAAGCAGCAAAGGACAAATACTGCTTTCAGCTACAATTATTCACAAATAACTTTAGTCATTGATATAAATTGATATTTCGGCTATTTAGAACAACATTAAGTGGGTTATTTACTAAACCTCGATTTTTTTTCTGGTTGAGGCTTTTTGGGCAAAACCTCACATTTTTACAGGGAAAAAAACCTAAAATTTTTGGAGATTTTATTATATCCCAAAGCAGCAAAAAGTCCAAATCTGAAAAACCACCATCTCAAACCTTCCGAGGTCATGTAAATGTCAATGGTAGATGTCTCGTTTACAATTTGAAGATATTGTAATTCTGGGTTTTCAGTCGATAACCCAAAAAATAAATAAAAATAATTCATACGATTCGGGTTTTTGTTCGATGTTATTGAGTTTTCCCAACCCAACTTTTTCAAATTTTATTTTATTGATAAATAAGATAAAATCGTGGATGGGCCTTTGGTCCAGCTAGGTTTAATAAAAATATGAGAAATTCCAGTTTTAGGGGTTATTTCCTAAACTCGATTTTTTTTCAGGTCGAGGGTATTTAGGCTGAGCTTGGTTTAATAAAAAAGCGAGATAAATTTGAATATTAGAAAATAACTCCCTTAATTTCATTATGCAAAATGTTATATTTTAGTTCACAGTTCCTTTAAAACTGCTGAAATGGAGTTTTAAAAATGATCTTTATCTGCATTTACAGAAGATATTCCTGGAGTAGAACAATATTGCATTTGCAGTGCAATTTCAGGGAAATGCTCCCCCTTATTTTGGCAATGAAATGAGGTAATATGAATAAGTGAAACTACACCTTGCTCAGCTCTATGGTGTTGAGCCTCATGTGGGAATGAAATTTGCCCGGGTAAGCACTTTAGAAATCCTATTTCATACTCAAGCCACGATCAATGGTAATGTAAACAGAAAACTTTGCAATGGAAACAAATTTGACATGACTAACAGACTTCAATGACAACACAGAACTTAGTAGAGTGAAACATGAATTTAACATTCGTTTCGACATGATAACTGCCCCCATTTGAAGGGAAATCATTCAGAACATTTAACACTGATTGTGTGGCTGGCCCTTTATATTTAATAGTATAAAACATTAATATCGCATCTAATATATCAGGTCTGAAAGTGATATAAGTGATTAGTAACTTCTCTGAAATTCAGACCAAAGTGTCGTACCACAATTAATAATCTATAAATACACTTTCTATAAGTTTTACTTGTGCGTTTTGAGCAATCGCTATTTGCTGAGGAAGCGCAACCCTGTGAGGTCACTTGAGCAGTGAAATTTCGTGAATCTTCCCAATGCAGAGCAACTATCACTGGTTTTCCTGCAAAGCTGGTTAAAAGACAGGTCACAAATACAATACAAAAACCTTATAAAGTTTGTCATATATCTTTGTCATGACAGCATGAATACCTATTCAGAAACACTTCCCAATTGAAATGACATACACAAGCAGGCAGCATCACAAGCTAAAAAATAACCCACATCAATCCTCGGTCTTCAACAAATGCTATAACTGGCCAATGTTTCATATTTTTATCGTTCCCAGGGGCACCAGCTGCTGCTAATCCCATGTTGGGGCATGGCAAAGATGATGACAGTCATTTTGGTTTGAGTGTTCTAATTTGGTGACTGTGATGATCCCCTGGCTCTCCCTCTCTTCTTGTCACACGTTCGCTCCTATTTCTGGTTGCCAGCTCTACTTAAATCAAGCCCTGTGCGTGTTTTTTTGTTTTGTTATTCTGCCTTAAAGGGGAACTATCGCTAAAGTTAGAAACTATCTAAATAAAATCAATTAAATATTCTGCATTGTTTCTGAAATAATCAAGTTTATATTCACTATCCCTCTCTCAGCATCTGTTTCTCTTCATTCTGTCTTCATGCAGCAGTTGAATGTCATATATTCATTGACAGTTAGATCCAATTTATCTTATAGGGGGGCTCCCTTTCCTAGCAGATGTATTAGAGCTCACTCAAATAACTGATTCCAGTACAAACACAATCTAACAAAATAACTGCCTTTTGCACAAATTCTGCACGTAGAGAGGCAGGATGTCTGGTGATTTTAATAGAGTGAGCTCTAATACATCGTCTAGGCAAAAGGAGCTCCCCTATAAGATATATTGGGGGTCAGTTATCAACACTGGGCAAATTTGCCCATGGGCAGTAACCTATAGCAACCAATCAAATTGCTGCATTCATTGTTCTACTTGCAGTTGGCTTCAAAAAGCTAATCACTGATTGGTTTCTATAGGTAACTGCCCATGGGCAAATTTGCCCAGTGTTGATAAATTAGCCCCATTGAATTTAATGGTCAATGATTATCTGACAGCCAACTGCTGCATGAAGACAGAATGAGGAGAAACAGTTCCTGAGAGAGGAATAGTGAAGATAAACTTTATTTATTCAGAAACGGTATAGAATTTTTAATCTATTGTATTTACAAAGTTTCTTATTTTGGTATGGTGAAGCTTATATTCAATTTTCATTATAGTTCCCCTTTAAATATACGAGTATAAGAATGACATTGCAGAGGGAAGATTATTCCTTGGATCCTTAAAAGGTGCATTCAGTATGTGAGCCACGCTGTTGGTCTCCTTTCCTCGGGAACAGCAGTACGAGGCAATGCTCATACATACTATTAAATACAGATTATTTCAATAGCATTGCATTAGCAAACAAATAATTTAGTAGCAAGAGCAGCAGAAATAAAGCAGTAGAGTAGCCTCTGGTGACTAGAGGGTCAGTGGGCAAGAGCTGACAGTGAAGAGTGACGTATGATCCAAATCAAGCTTAGCCGGACAAGTCCTGACAGACTGGGATGCAGGTGAGCAAGCTAAATAAACAATGGATATTATCACTTCTCTTGAGGTCATCGCTCCCCCCCTCTTCGCCAGCGGATGTGTTAATCATTAATACGCACCCAAGTGACGCAGAGCTTCCCATGCAAAGGCACAGTATTAAGAGTGACGTGGGTGAGGAGCTGCCAGCACACAGCTAGGGAAACTTTGACTGCTTTAGTGAAATTGAACAAGTATGTAGCAGCCACATCATGAGTCACTTATTGAAAACAACATTTCAGGTCAAATGAGAACAGGAGGGATTTAATAGAAACTGCTAAAATAAAACAAAAACAAATAAAAAGGAGAGGCTAAACAAAAAAAAATATTGGTGTCCTTGTCATAATTGCTTTGTATATGGCACCAAATGAGAAGCATTATTATAAAAATCCATATGTTGGAAATGCTGCTGAATACACTGATTTACCAGAGGGATTAGTGGGTTCTGGTTATTTGTAGAATTAAGACTGCCCTATCTATGGCTCTGCTATCACCCCCATTCAAGAAATGTAGGCCTACAGGATGGGCAACAAATTTATAAAGTGCTATTCCACAGATCTGGTACTAAAGACACCATCTCACTATACTACAGCCATATCCCTTTCCCACATACCATGGCAGAAGAAAACGGCTTTCCAGATAAGAGAACTCATAGCTGTATAGCATTCTAATAAAGTAATGTAAAACCAACACGGTCAATGGAAGCATGATAGTTATGAACATGTATTTCTAACACGCCAACATATCCAGCAGCATTGTACAATAAATGGGTGTATACAAAAAACACAAGACAATATACAAAAATAACCAACACAAGTGTTAAAGAGGGCCTTGCCCTAAAGAACTTACCATGGGGATATGCATTAATAAATATCAACCCCATCAACGTTTTGATTTTTTTTTCTATTTTTTCAGGAGACCAAAAAAAAACAACAAAAAAACTGTAAAATCCAGGAAAACATAAAATTGGGGTTCTCCTGTAAATGGTGTAAAATGTAAATATAAAAAAAGACTTAGAATATGGGGACACTTACAAGGGATAAACATGGGTTTAATGAAAATGGGCCAAAATGATGATGTAAAATGTGGGAAAACTGACTTAAAATCCAAAAAATGATCCCATTAAGAAGCATTAGAACATAAATAACATTTAAAAACCGTACAATCATCATCATCATTTATATTTCGCCGACAAGATACGCAGTGCTATACCTTAGTTATAACAAATGGAATAAATGGTGGATAACAATTCAGTAAAATCGGTGTTAGACTGTACAGGTATGGGTCCTGTTATGCAGAATACTCGGGACCTGGGGTTTTCAAGATAACGGCTCTTTCTGTAATTTGGATCTTCATACCTTAAAGGGGACCTGTCACCCTAAGAAATAATTCAAAATTATTTTCTATCATGTTAGTTGAGTAAAATAAACTTCCCTTACACTATATTTATTATTACACAATCACAGCAAGCAGGCAGGAGCCATTTTGTGGACACTGTTATTAAGATAAATTGTGTATCACCCCAAAATCTTGTGTATACACCAGAACCTAATGCCCATGTGCAGTGCCCTAGATAATTATAGAGAATGAGGAGGGAAGGGGCAATGTGAGGAGTGCAGTGACATGTAGGAAGTGCTGAATGTAAAGTGAAAGAAATTGAATGCCCCACCTCTATGCCTCAGGCATAGAGGTGGGGGAAAATAATATTTGATTGACAGCTCAGATATTTAAACACCATTATAACGGGTATGGATGTTTGAATGAAAAAAAATGTTGTGTTTCGTGTTTAATTTGCTATGGACTTTCATTGTGCAGCTTTTTATCTGTAGGTGACAGGTCCACTAATCATGTAAACATTAAATAAATCCAATAGGCTGGTTTTGCTTCCAATAAGGATTAATTGTATCTTAGTTTGGATCAAGCACAATATACTGTTTTTTTTAATTTGGCTAAAACGTAGTCTATCAGAGATGGTCATTCCGTAATTTGGAGCTTTCTGGATTAACAGGTTTCCAGATAACTGATCCCATACCTGAATTTAATTCTTGAAGAGGTGGCTCAAATATTATCCTAATATGTATTTGACATTAAATGTAACAGTGACTAAGAAACGTGGAACTATAAACGATGGATCAGATGACTGGCAGATGCCTTAGCAGTGATTTATTTCGCTATTAACCCTTTGCAACATAAACAGTTGCAACACAGTAACAATGACAATTCACTTTAGAATGCAAAAGAGGTCAATCCTGTGATGCTTATTATTTCTTAAATAAATGAATGGCTCATTTATTACGAGTGGTAAAAAAGGAATATGCAATTTGCTATGGTTTTTTTTGTAATTTTTACCCATGACAACATTCTTTCTGCAAAATCCCGGTGTTATTGCAGTGATTGCAAACTGTCAGCATGAAGACTTGCACCAGACTTCTTTTTTTGTGAAAAGGGTTAATTAATTTGACACTCTCTAGTCTGGCTTTCAAACAATTTAGACATAAACAGCAATAATTCTATTCAAGCAGATGCAGTTGTGAGCTAAACAGGTGCCAGGCTGGGGATAAGGAGGGATTATGGACACCTCGGAGGTGTTAGAACTTTCCATCACACTTTAGGGATAATTGCTGACAAGGCATTTGGTCTAAACACTAGAGCAATGGGTTAGAGGGAACAATGGGGTCCTGAGCCTAATATCACACTCCACAGCTTCTGGATGGATGTCAGTTTTCAGCACTGCCATGGACAGAGGATGATGTGATGCAGGACATAGCCTTTACCTTGCTCAGAGAGCAGTTGGAAGATATTTCTGGAATAAAATACACTGATGGAAGAGTTGGGCTTGGAGCATTCAAAGAAAAGATGGCCAGTTGTTACAGAGAAGAGGCTGATGGTTCTTTTTATACACATATCACTGTTTGTCTTTTCACCCAAAATCTAAGGATTGACTGAAATTCAGAAAAAAAATATTTTTGGCAACCAATCAAGTTGCAAATGAATTGTAAATAGGGATTAGCTATCTAATATTAGAATATGTAATGTATCTGAATGTATAAAAAAAATCCAATCACGGCTTTTTATACACTAAAAACCTTTGTGATGTATTTTGATTTATTGGGTGAGTATACATACACACACATACTTCCCCTATAGATTTGTGTGTGTTTGTGTGTCCATGTGTCATGTCGGAGATAAAGGAAGCAGCCGAACAGATGCTTGCATGACACGGCTTCACAAAGCACCATGGATGAGGATTTGTTATCAGCCACAATGAGTATGTGAGAACCAGCAATCACGTCAGTTCACAGACCAAGCCCTCCGGAATCAGCATGTCAGTCAGTGATTTTGGCACTGGGAATGTGGAGCACACGGAGGAATTGTGCACGGGACAAACTGCAACTGCAGATTAGCAGGTGAGAAGGTTACCGAGCAAGAGCTTGTGTGTCATCATTATAAATAGGTTTATTCAACCCCCCCTTTCCATTGCTAAAACAGACCACTTCCTAAACACTGCTCTTTGAAACCCCTCCCCAATGATTAGAAAGCATTTTGCCAAAAGCTGAAGTGCCTATCAATTTTTTTATTTAATACATTATCATAAGGGGTGGGGAAGGTTACAACTCACTAAAGGGGTAGTTCACTTTAATATGATTTTTTTTTTAGAAGAGATTACGGTAGCCATACACGTAGAGATCCACTCGTTTGGCGATTTTGGCAAATGAGCGGATCTCTCCCCGATATACCCACATTGAGGTGGGTGATATCGGGCTAATCCGATCCTGGGCCCTAGGGCGCAACGAACAGATAATAATGCAACCAATACGGGTGGTCAGATCGCCGGACCACATCAACGAAACAGATGCGGTCACGATCAGATGTGCCGTGCCCAATCAGATTAACCCTGCCCAATCGACATCTGGCCAACTTTCGGCCAGATATCAATTGGGGAAGCCTGTTGGATTGCCACACGCACAGGCCGGTAAGCTGCAGACTCGGTTTGTCGGCAGCTTTTATCGGCCGTGTATGGCCAGCTTTAGAGATCAGAATTCTAAGACAATTTGCAATTGGTCTTCATTTAAAAAAAATGTTTTTTTATTGTTTTGTGTTCTGTAGCTCTCAAGCTGTTTGCTAGGGGTCAATTATCTTAGCAACCACAGGACAGTTTTGACAACCAAAATAGTAGAGGCCCTGATTTCAGTGATCTCAATAAAAGTGTCATCTACAGTGCAATGGGGGGTGACATATAAATGAGTTTTTAAAATGCCTCAGAACCCCATTACCTCCTTGAACTGCCAGTAGCAAGGCACTCTATGACTGTGCAATGCATGTTTATATGGAACCTCCTGGAAATCTAGAACCTACATTGCTGGACCTCTGGCTAAGCATGTCATACATTGTGGCACACTATACCCATTCATATATATATATATATATATATATATATATATATATATATATATATATATATATATATATATATATATATATATATATATATATATATATATATATATATATATATATATATATATATATATATATATATATATATATATATATATGTATATATGTATGTATGGGATCTGTTATACCAAAACCCATTATCCAGAAAGCTTTGAATTACAAAAAGGCTATATCCCATAGAATCCATTTTATCTAAGTAGTACAAATTTTTAAAAATTATTTCCTTTTTCTCTTTTGCAATAATAAAACAGTATATTGTACATGATCCCAATTAAGATTAATTAATCCTTATTGGAAGCAAAACCAGCCTATTTGGTTTATTTAATTGTTTACATGATTTTCTAGTAGACTTAAGGTATGAAGATCCTAATTACAGAAAGATCTGTTATCTAGTATACCCCAGGTCCCGAGCATTCTAGAAAACAGCCCCATACCTATATATAGTTAGCCTCTCTTCCCTATTTTTGCCTTGTTTGAGGATGTATAGAATATCACATGCACCATCTTTCATCAAATTGTAAGAAACAACCACCCAATTCTCAGAAACTGAAATGTAATAAAGAAGGACACAGCAGGAAGTGCCATGGGCAGTTTAAATAGCTTCCCCCTGCATAGAATTACATATCATTACATCTAATGGTTTCTATGCATACCCGGGCATGTAAGTGATACAGCTTAAAGCCGTTTCTGTTTTTCCAAACATTGTCCCGGTCGCCGTCAAACCAGAAATCTGATCTCCGGCACAGTGGCTGGGAATGGAGGGTTAAAAGCTCGCAGTGTGACATTTGTAAAGTGTCTGAGGGCGTCCAGCTTGTTTGTCAGTTCCCCATGTGAAATGTGTAATTGCTCATGGCCACTTGCAGTCTGACTCCCGGTAAATAGCCATGAATAGCAATGTACCCATTTATCTCAGCCAAACAGGTTGGAGGCAGACATATCACAATGGATTATTTGAATATAAACCAGCCAATGGCCTGCCTCCTCTCAAGAAACAGCCAGTCTTACTGGCCCTGGGAAACTTTCCTTTTATTCTATCTCCTCTTTTGTTAACACAAAAGGCTTTTGTTTGGTCATGTGCAAAAGGAGTCCCTCGTGCTTCCCCACTTGCCTTATTGATGTGGACGATGGCTGAATGGCTTGTGTGAATGGATGAGCTGCTGTTGCCTCATGCTCTTAACAGGAGATTGTGAATGAGGCAGCAGTGCTAACAGCAGGTGTCTCTCAATTACCAATTCCCCTAACCTCGAAGTCTTATTCATCTGTCCACCATCTGTCCGCAGGAAGAACGCTTTCCTCTCTAACTAGATCATTGGCAGATGGAGATTATACCATCAGCACAGGGGTGTGCTCCTTGCTAACTTCACTCTGACTGTGACTTTGCCTACAGAGAAACAGTTCCTACTGCAGGATAGCAACTCTACCTGTGCAAACACATAAATGAGCAGATATAAGCTGCCAACAGACTATTGGGCAGTGCATGGGGCCCTCGAACGACCGAAAGTCCGGAAGATGTCTATTGAGCGGGTTTAAAAATCCAGTCAGCTCAAGGACCGCATCAGTTCATTGATGTGATCCTCGCTCCAACTACCTGTATTCTCCTTTTTGTGATTCAATCATTGGGCCCTAGGGCCCACAATCGAATCAGCCCAATATTGCCCTCCTCAAGGTGGACATATTGGGAAAAGATCTGCTTGTTTGGCGACCTCCCCAAACGAGCTGATCTCCGTATGTATGGTAAACTTTACACTGTCCTGCTGGCGTCCAAATAAAAGAAATGTACCTCATTAGAAAAAAAAGCAGAATCGCAGCTCCCACTCATATGATCTTCATCATGAAATAAATTAATTAAAAGGGCAAAATTTTAGCCTTGATTTTAACCTATTTCACCCCACGTCATATTTCTCTAGATTTGTTATGTTAAAAGGATTGTTCACCTTCCAACACTTTTTTTTCAGTTCAGTTGGTTTCAGACAGTTCACCAGAAATAAATACTTTTTTTTCATTACTCTCTATTTGTGACTATTTCTTTAAAGGGGTTGTTCACCTTCCAAACACTTTTTTCAATTTAGTTGTTTTTAGATTGTTCCCTAGAAATAATGACTTTTTCCAATTACTTTCCATTATTTATTTTTTACGTTTTTTCCAAAATCTAAGTTTAAAGTTGAATGTTCCTGTCTCTGGTGTTTGAGTCTGACAGCTCAGTAATCCAGGTGCAGATTCTGAACTGTTACAATTTTGCAACATTAGTTGATACATTTCTCAGAAGCATCTCTGGAGTATTAGCAACAATTGTATCAATTCTAACAGCTGCCTGTAATGAAACCCAGAGATTCTGCTCAGCAGGGACAAAGATAAGAAATGTATCAACTAAATGTATCAATTTAGAACAGTTTACAGGATCGGCGACCCCCCCTCCCAGAGCTGCTTCAGAAGGAGAGAAATGACACTTTATACTTCAATATTAGAAAAACCGTGACACATAGAAAATAGAAAGTCATTGGAAAAAGTCGTTATTTCTGGTGATCTATCTGATAACAACTAGTTGTTTGAAGGTGAACAACCCCTTTAATATAGAAGTTTTTCACCTTCTTGTGTGTGCATGAAGCAGCTCGGGGGGGGGGGGTGTCGCTTACTCTGTAACTTGATACATTTAGTTGATAATTTTTTTATCATTGTCCCTGCTGAGCAGAATCCTTGAGTTTTATTAAATGCAGCTGTTAGAATTGATACAATAGTTGCTAATACTCCAGAGATGCTGCTCAGAAATGTATCAACTAAATGTTGCAAAATTGTAATAGTTCGGAATCTGCGCCTGAATTACTGAGCTGCCAGACTTAACACTAGAGACAGGGACATTCAACTTGAAACTAAAATTTTGGAAAAATGGTGAAAAATAAAAAATGGAAAGCAATTAAAAAAAAAGTCTTTATTTCTGGTGAACAATCTGAAAACTTGCTCCATTTATGCCTGCTTTAATTAAAAAAAATCTATAGATTTATTTCTTGAATTAAGCAGGGTAAGCTTTAAAATGAAAATTATTTATATTTCATTGCCTTTTCCTTATCTGTAAACCTGAGACAGCTCCAGCCAGGAAAATGGAGTGGCTTTTTTTTTTAAACAATAGCTGCTTAAGCAAGCTCTCCAAAAGTTTTGATTAATATCAAACTAATAAATAAACTATAGTAAAAAATATGTATTTTTGTAAAAAAAAAAAAAAATACATTTGCATGTTAAACAAGGGTGAATTCTGGCCATTAAGACGAACATGTAAAGCATATAGTTATATAAAGGAATATTCCACTGTACAGCACTGTACAGCACACAGATAAATTAACAGATAAAAGAACGTGGGAGCTGCTTGCTGAATCTGTAACTGGCCTCTAATTATGTTTTACGTGGAAGTGCTTCATAAACTTGGTTCATTTCATTGCATTATAAAATGATATATTGTTGCATATATGGTTTTGCTGCATGACATAATGCACAGCTACACATTCCTAACTCTACAATGCACATAAACAAACAATACAAATATATATTTGCATTGTTTCTTTTAAAAAGTACTATTAACTCCATAGTAACAAAGGCTGCAACTGTCAAACTGCCTACCCTGGGACAGAAAGGCAATTAGTATTGACTTATAGCAATAAGACATTGGCTTTCAATTACACTAGATGTATCAAAGTTTATGGCTGTCACCCACTGCAACCAATCAGCATCAATCATTAAAGGGATGGTTCACCTTTAAGTTAACTTTTAGAATGTTATAGAATGGCTAGCAACTTTTCAACTGGTCAGTGACCCCCATTTGAAAGCTGGAAAAAGTCAGAAGAAGTAAATAAGAAATAATTCAAAAACTATAAAAATATAGAAAAAATGAAGGCCAATTGAAACGTTGCTTAGAATTAAACATCCCATAACATACTAAAAGATAACGTAAAGGCGTACCGCCCCTTTAATAAAATTAGAAAACCCAAAAGTTATTTATATAATTAAGTGAATTGTGTTTGTTTTTTGGCTGGCTACCATGAAGTCTTTCTTAGAAATTAACCAGTTTAAACCTTCATTTATTTTGCCATTTTCCATAAGCTCGCATGAAGTAGTGCTGTTTCCACAGCACAATTTCCATGACGCAACTGCGCGATTATTTAATTCCTAAAATAACATAACTGAGCCAGCCACGGGGCTTTATGGTTACAAATAGTTTGTTAATGCTCTTAAAATAAAATATAGGAAGACTGAGAAAATATCAGCTGCTCAACCATATAATGTCATTCATCACAATGCTTTCTTGTACAAACTGTACATTGATTGCAGTTGATGAGTCATAAAGAAAGGAAGAGGAGGAAGCACACTAGTAGAAAGGTAAACCCCAAAAAGGAGAGTGGCACAGTCAAAGCTCCCCTTTCCTTTCTAATGTGTACCTAGTCAACTTAAAGTATTGAGCACTGTTTGGCATACTTTGGTGATGCCATTGATTTGTAACACGGTCGCGGCATTCCAACCATTCATCTGGTTCTGCCTATACAGGTTTAAGATCCGTTACCCAGAAACCGGTCATCCAGAAAGCTCGGGATTACAGGAAAGCCACCATCATAGACTCCATTTTCATCAAATAATTCAGATTTTTAAAACGGATATCCTTTTTCTCTGTAGTAATAAAACAGTACCTTGTACTTGATTTCAACTAAGATAAATAATCCTTATTGGAGGCAAAACACCCATATTGGGTTATTTAATGTTTATATGCTATTTTAGTTGACTTCCAAATCAAGACAACAGAAAGACCCCTTATCTGGTAAACCCCAGGCCCAGAGTATTCTGGATAATAGGTCCCATACCTGTTTTTTATAACAGGCCCCAAGAACAGTGTAGATGTACAACTGCCACCTGTCCCCACTGTTTGCTTAACATCTATACTTTCTATTACTGTAAGTCCTATGAAAGTTAATTTAGACCTTTAGCCTTTAGTTGACTGGAATATTTGCTTCAAAGTGAATTCTATGCAAGGTCACAATGCTATTTAATATATAATATATGGTGCATATATTGTGTTTAGCTGCAACAAATAATGCATCACTCTCTCCTGTGCCAGTATCTACCATTGGCAACATATTTCATATATTTATTTGAATAATAAAAACTCCCTATAGCAGATGCTGGCACTCTCAGGCTGGGTCACCTGGAAAGTTGACACTCTTGATTCTATGCTTGATAGTACAGGCAGCAAAATAGCCATTCATATGATTGCAAATCAGCTGCTAACAGGGGATGGGTGGGTTTCAACACCTCGGTTGCCTTTGAGAAGGAGCCACACTTATTATAGGGTTGTTTTCAGTGCTCCAATGAAGTCTTTAGCAATAGTAAAAGCTTAAGTGGTTTGCATTTTGTTTCCTTCAATAGGGCAACACTACATACTTACTGTGGTTATAAACCTGTACATTGGCTGTCTCTTCTCTGTGTATTTGACAGTGATTGGACTCAAGTCATACCGGAACCAGATGGCGGGTACTACGCGTCCTGTATGGCTGTATGCAACATATTCCTAGAAGGTAAACAGAAGCCTTTTGAAGATGCTCAGATGAAGACAGAAGAGTTGCAATTAAAAAAAGAAGGAAAAGCAAATAGAATGGAATATATATTAAGCAAACAATGAATAAGAGGTGAATAAAAAAACTAGAGAAGGCAACATGCCTGCAACATCAAAAAGTCACATCATTTTCACATTCTGGTTACGAAAATACATTTATGTTGCCTCTGTAGAGGTTCTTGCCAAAGTCATAATGTATTATGGAAAGTACCACCGAAAGCAATAAACCAAAGGCACAACAGGGCAACTTATAAAAAAAACGAAGGGCGACATACTGTGTTCCATTTCAGACGTTTATCTACAGGCCTTCAAACGGATTTGTACCGGAAAATGTGAGCCGGTGGTATGAATCAATGGAAAACTACTCAATATATGCTTTTCTTTGTGATCCTCAGACCATAATATGAGACGATATCTAGCACTTTGCCTCAGGAGATATTTACAAGACTGGAGCAAATTGTGTGTGTAGTATTAAAAATAATGGACTAATCAATTCAAATAAACAACTTTTCTGCGTTATTGGTCCTGGAAGCCATGTTTAGATACTATTTCCCTAAGAGAACTAAAGATGTTTTGATTTTATTTTGATTACAACCCTGCTTGTACCCTTGATGTCCCTTGGTAATCTTCCATAGGACAAGTTCATGGTTTTGGCCTGATTTAGAGCCTCTACATTGCCAGGATTTTCTAAAGTAATATTTTACAGTGACAGTTCAATAAAGGGCCAGGGAGGTCAGCCTCATGTGAGTTATACGTTCCCTGAGGCAATAAACAATCCCAAACCTGGTTTTTGTGCAGAAGATAGTGTTTAGTATGATGTAGAGTGTGATATTCTGAGACAAATTGCAATTGGTTTAAATTGTGGTTTTTGAGTTATTTAGCTTTTTATTCAACAGCTCTCCAGATTGTTATTTCAGAATCTGGTTGCTAGGGTCTGAAGTACCCTAGCAACCATGCATTGATTTGAACAAGAGACATAAATATGAATAGGAGAGGGCCTTAATAGAAGGATGAGTAATAATACTAATAATAAATGTAATAATAAATGTGTAGCCTTACAGAGCATTTGTTTTTAGATGGGGTCAGTGACCCCCACTAGAAAGACGAAGAAGGAAAATAATTTAAAAACAATAAAAATGAAGTCCAGTTTAAAATAATTAGCCACCCCTTTAATCCTGCATGCCGGTTGTCTGATTGAAAAACTTGTTTGCAAAACATGGCCAGACTATTTTACGCACATAAAACAAAATAAGTAGGACCATCATAATAAAAAGAAGAACAGAAAGAACTGAAAACATCATTGCCTCATGGTGACGAGCTTACATTCCAGTCCTTCTTTGGTTATCTGATCGTTACATTACTCATTATGTAATGCAGCTGGAATTCTATATTTTCTTTAATAAGTCAGTGTGTGTTTTTTTTTCTGCCCGCTGGCATCATTTGGGTAATTATAAAAACTTACCTCATTTTTCCAGATCACCCTTTTCCTGTTATTAGCCTTACATTTCACTATGAGGCAATGCTCATTTTCGCTGCTCTTTTGATAAACGTACCTTATTAGCCACTGTATATTGGTATGAAAATTGCTGCATCCCATTCATGTCTTCATAGACAGTCGGCACAATCTTTAGGACATAATCATGGGATTCCAGAGCTGCAAACAGGGGATGAATGTCAGTAAAGCAAAAGTATCGCTGTACTTAGAGGTCAACAGGGATCTCTCTTTGAGGCACAGAACAACTTTGGGCAAATTAATGAAGGGATTCTGGGGGTTGTACTTCACAAAAGTCAGTGCTCTATACAACATATAGTGATGAAC
Source organism: Xenopus laevis (assembly GCF_017654675.1). Classification (NCBI taxonomy): domain Eukaryota; kingdom Metazoa; phylum Chordata; class Amphibia; order Anura; family Pipidae; genus Xenopus; species Xenopus laevis. The sequence goes on along the minus strand of NC_054375.1, from coordinate 49,598,387 downwards.
TCCACATCTAAGTGTCAGCATATATTAAAATAGTAATAGCCCCAGCACCTAGCTTGGGGAATAAAATGTGTTAAGTGTTTAAAGAGGTGTGTGTTTGCTATAAAGAATCTAATACCCAAGGCCTAATTTGCAAGACAATGTGTAGTTCTCTAATGTTGAGCACCATTCTTTGCAGTTACTAAGAACATTTAAGTATAAATATAGAAACAAAGAAACCTACAGGATTGTTTGCTATTAACAAGGACATGATAGTACAAGTACTGATAGTAATAACTTAACAAAGGGAGTTGTCCAATTATCCTTTTGGAGCCAGAAATAATTTTGAGTGATCTACAAGTAGGCAAGGTATTTTTGAGTCTTTTTTTTACCTTAACTACTATGAAGGTGGGATTTTCCTCAATTTTGGGTATGTAGGAGAGGGTAAAGTGTGCATCTGTAACAGAGGCCTGAAACCCCAACCAAAACACTGGCATCCAAGTGCAGATCCTGTAAGCAATCTGTTGTAACTACAGGTATGGGATCTGTTATCCAGACTGCTCGGGACCTGGGGTTTTCTGGATAATGGGTCTTTCTGTAATTTGGATCTTGGTACCTTAAGTCTACGTAATTTGGATCTTGGTACCTTAAGTCTACTAGAAAATCATGTAAACTTTAAATAAACCCAATAGGCTGCCTTTGCTTCCAATAAGGATTAATTCTATCTTAGTTTGGATCAAGTACAATGAGCTGTTTTATTATTACAGAGAATTTTTTTACATTTTTTTTGATTATTTGGATAAAATTAAGTCTATAGAAGACGACATTTCCGTAATTCGAAGCTTTCTGGATAATGGGTTTCCGGTTCCATACCGTCCCCTATACATACCTTTTGAGGCCAGTTTATCTGCTCCTCCTAAGGCATTGAAAGCACCATGAATGTTTTCAACCTGTAATCAGATGTAAACAGAAGCATAACGTATGGGTATACGCCAGAATACATAGTCAAAAAGCCCCCAAAACCATTGAATACATTATGAAAATTACTAGACAATCTTTGTATTCACCGTACTAAAGGAGTTCATGTAATTTTATTTCATTCTCAATCAGATGATCTGCAAAACTTTTAGCTCGCTAGAAATCAAAGGAACTGACAATTCTAGACGACTCCTTTAAAAGTTGTTGCAGTTGCTAGTTAGCCTTGAGAGTAGGGATGCACCGAATCCAGGATTCGGTTCGGGATTCAGCCTTATTCAGCAGGATTCGGCCGAATCCTTCTACCCAGCCGAACCAAATCCTAATTTGCATAAGCAAATTAGGGGCGGGGAGGGCATTTGCGTGACTTTTTGTCAGAAAACAAGTAAGTAAAAAATGTTTTCCCCTTCCCACCCCTAATTTGCATATGCAAATTAGGGTTTGGATTCGGTTCGGTATTCGGCCGAATCTTTCACTAAGGATTCGGGGGTTCGGCCGAAACCAAAAAAGTGGATTCGGTGCATCCCTACTTGAGAGCTAAGCTAATGCATGTATTTGCAGCTGAAATTTGAACCTGAATATGATTTGGAAATGAAGGAAGACCCTCATCAGCTGCAAAAATCTGGCCCTTTATTAGAAGCAAGATAAAATAAATGCGACATATGTGAGGCATAAAACTGAGAAGTGGAACCGTTCCTTGATTCTTTCAGCAGAGGCTATGAATATTCTATGTTAAGTTAGCTTTCATAGTAGTATTTTTATTACCATAGGGGAATAGCTACATGCAGCAATATACTGCCATACTAATGTCTTGCTCCCACTAATCACTTAACAGCTACGTAAAGCTGACTGACACACCCTAGCACATAAGAGGTTTGTATTTCTGACTGATGCCTGTGATTTACATAATAACATTAGGGCACCCGAAAAATGACCTTGTTACACCCTGCCCTTTACCACTCATTAATACTGTGTTCTCTGCCAGTTTCTTTACAAGGAATGTTGCAGGGAGTGGTTCTGGAGAGCTTAAATAGTTATATAACATGTGGTGGCCCAATAAACAGAAGCAAGGTGTGGTAATAATTGAATAAAACCATAGGTACAAACATGTGCCTTGAACTTCTATTCATCCTTTTTTTCAGTCAATAAGATACTAAATAAAGATATTATATGTAACTAGAAGACACTTTCCAAAGAGAACACGGATGCACTGATTATCTAAAGGCATCAAACAAGGAATAGTCAGTAGGACCAAATAAAATGCACTTTAGATTATTAGTGAACGTTTAATAAATCTATTTTATATTGTTTTCTTTTTTTTTTATCCGTGCTCCCCTGTGCACATCGGTTAGTTTATCAGTGGGAGAACATTCTTATGGAAAGGGCTGTGGACACCCACCTGCAATGTTTTACCAAAGCTCAGCTTGTGAATAATATGTCTCATGTCAGGGTTTGCTGGCTGGGCCATGGCGCTGTGTGTAGATACGTGGAAGTTTCCTGGAACCTGTTTACATAAAATAAAGTCACAGCAGTCAATCCAAACAACTTGCAGCAGGAAAATACATAAGGCATTGCAAAAAAAAAAAATCTATTTAGCAAAGGGAAACTTCTTCATCAAATAGATTTTTACATCAGTGTGTTTACAACATAGAACAAATTTACTTCAGTTAGTTATAGGTGGAAGGAAAAGAACTGGGCTATTCTTTTGCATGGATAGGTTCTGGGTGAAATTAAGCAAGACAAACTGTTGAAATTAAAAAATGGGTTGACTGACTCCAAAGGGTTATTGAATCCCTCCCATAATGCACTTAAAGGAGAAGGAAAGTCATCTTGCACTTGGGGGTGCCAAATGTTAGGCACCCCAAGTGATTATATTGCCCTTACCTGAAACCCCGGGCCTGTGCTCCTATCAGCAGAAAACTGCACTGGCCCAGGGTTATTCCAGTGAGCACCACTGAGCGATCCTCTTCCGGCTTCTTCTTTCTCCAAATTTCCCGGGGCAAACGCATGAGCAGTTGAATGAAATTGGCAACTTTTTAATTAAAGTTCGGCTTTTCATTCTACTGCGCACGCGCAGCCACGTGAAGAAAGAGGAAGACGTGAGGCAGTGGTATGTGCAGGACACAATATGTTAGAACACCTGTATTCCTTCTCATCCATCGCAGTTATTAAGGGGCATATTTATTATGGTGTGTAAAACAAAATTCGCCAAAAAAGTGTAAAAATCTGTGTAAGATAAATGGCGAGTTTATCAAAGTGTGTTTTATTTTACACCATGTGAATGCCAGATTTGCCGCCATTATTTTAGATTGCTTCCAACAGAAGTAACTCTAAGAAAATAAGTGTAAAAATGATTACTCCGGTTTTTTAAACTGCAGAGCCTGGTGATGTGTGGCTACTTATCCTGTGTACCACATAATAAATCTGCCCCATAGTGTACAGTTCAGCTGCTGCTCTACAGTGTTAGAAGGGTAACAAACTGTTAATTTTTAGCTGGTGAAAAGCGCCACAACAGTGTTCATTCACAAGTTTATATTAATGAAGGTTTTTCAGTACAAAAGGCAGATTTTGACCTTGGTATTTTGGTTCCTATGGAAACCGGTGCTTGCACACTGCTATGCTATGAATAAAATGTGCCTGCAATCATATTACATGTATATAAAGTATAGGGTGGTATGATGTATAATCTAAAAAACAAAATACCCACTGATAGTACTCTATTGTAATAAAGAAGGGATGAAATACTACCCATTCTGCCAGTAGTACTAGAGGTGTTGAAATAATAAAGCAGTGAGAGGTAAATACCGTTTTCCCTAACTACGGTGCATTCAAACGCAAGGTGTGGCCTTCCAATTCCCAGCAGCCCACAAAAGCGGAGAGCTGTCATTCAACAGTAGTTAGAGGGCCAAAAGACTTCCCCTACAGGAGACAAAAAACTGACATCCCTCTACTTTAAAGGAGAACTAAGGCTTAACAAAGAAGTAGGCTAGAAATGTTGTACATTATGTTTTGGGCTTCTGTACCAGCCATGGCAACCACAGCCCTTGATCAGTCAAGATATATGCCTCTGTAGATGCCCCTAGTAGCTCAACATCTTCTTTTCTGCCGATTCACTGCACATGCTCTGTGCTGCTGTCATTTGCCTAAGCTTAGGGGCTAATTCACAATTTACTGTATATTTTAAATATAAAAGCAATGATAAATGGTTGATTAGTTATTAATTCAGATTACCATTGCATGGCAGCTCAGAAAGCAGTGTAATCAGACTGTAATAATCAGCCCTGTAGCATCAGCTTCTATGACAGATTACATTTGTTTTCTGCTTCATGACTTGCGACAACCCCTAAGCTAAACTTCTCAGCAGCTTCTCAAAGCACACTGAGCATGTGCAAGGTCATCGACACTCCTAGCAGAACCCAAGATTAGTGAGGAGCTGTGCACAGATTTGTAGGCCTGAATCATTACTCTTACAGAGATGCTGAACCTTTAAGCCGTTGCAGTAAGCTCAGTTTCTAAAAATACAGCATTTCTAGTTATATTCATTTTAAGGGTAGTTCTCCTTTAACACTTGAGGGTCTTGAAAACTCAACTCTCCAGCTAAAGGAGTTTGGTCCAAAGATGGCTACCATAGATCACAAATAAAGCACATGAACTGTCATTCAAAGCCTGCAAAGGGGCCTTACGAAGCCTAACCGGGCTTTATCTACATACAGCAAGAAAAAGAAAGAAAAAGCATTCAGATCAGAGTTTATTAAAGAACACAAAGATAGAAAACAAGTCACAGTTAACGTATGATTTAATTGCCACTGGTGCATATTTATAGCATTACTATATGAGAGAATGTCATTCATGCTATACACAGAGAGATCAGCAGCCAAAAAAATCTGCTCCTTAGACTATGATATCACCCAGCCAGACTGTTATGGTTTCACTGACGCATGGGATAACTGCTAAGGTACAAACCTTGCCCCACACCCCTGTTATGCCATAGCCCTGACCCAATTTTTATAATTAAAGCTTATCAAAATGTATGCCCTGAAAAAATATACTGCATGGTATGGCTACAATTTCAGGCATTCTGTTTTATCAGCTAAAGCACGTTTCTGTACATTAGGGCTCAGCTTATGTAACGTGAAAGCAGTCACCCTGGAGAGAAAAATGCTAAAAGTGCACGTGCACAGAGGTGGATAAAGATATCTCTTCATAAGAATGTTCATAGCATACACCCAAGATATCCAATGTATACTCATGTGCGAGTGATTATACCTATCCTATATCAACCACCTCTAATAGGCTGCAAGATGCTGAATTATGGTACACACAAAATTAACTGGCATTAAGCCTTTATACAGCCCTGCAGCTGAGCAATTGTCATGTATACCGACATAAGTGGAATTCATATTACCTTATTAATACTAAAAAACCCTTCAAATCTGCAGCCATGTGCATTATTTAGAGGGATCTTCATAGAATTGTCAATGTGACCAACTTCATGTCTTCCCATTTCATCTTGAATGTCCAGTCCCACCACTGAGGAAAAAGAAAGCAGAACAGGATTAATCATGTTGCACACAGGAGAAGCTCTCAGTACAAACCAACAAAAATGGCCAACATATTTTCTTAGTATTTACAATGTGACACTTATCAGACTTGAGCCTGATGAGAACTGGTACCATCAATGGCTTCAACAATTATCAACTCGTAGGTAGCAGGTGTTAAAGAGGATTTTGAAAACATTTTTTGGGTACCTTGCTGGACACCACTCTCGCTTTCTCTGGCACACATTGGTAGCATCTCTCTGTACAGGTTATGAGATAACCCAGAAACTTGTATCATTTATGGCTGTGTAGCTGGTCATGTCGCCAAAAAATCCTCACCATTCCTTAGACTGCTAAGATACATCAGTCTTACGTAAGGCTTATGGGACACGTGTCAGTGAATTTCAGCTGGGTGAGAAACATCCAATACTCCCTAGTGACTCCTTTCACATATATGAATGCAGGCACATTTGAGCATTTTCAGGAAGAAATCCACCTGGTGATAGTTGAGTTATAGTAATGTATATGACAGGAGACACGGGGTTGTATTGAAATGTGATTGGAGCAGAAAACCTACAAGTGCCATTAGTCTAATAAACTTATTAGGGGGCCTTTATGGAGGTGAAAATGGAGTTTGTGGCCAGTCTGCTAGCAAGACATTGCTGATTAGGTAAGGAAAGGCAAAAAAGTCAACCTCAACTCATCATAGAAGCTTAGTCATATAGAGCAAAATAATTTAAAAAAAAATTTAATATACATTTAACACTAAATATTTAAATTAAATTAATCCAAAGGAAAAAGAAAGAAGTTTTAATGCAGTGTTTTTGTTTACCTCCCCGGTGGCTAAAAATCAGGCAGGTTTGAAAATCCCATTGATGCGTTTACCAAGAGTGGTATTTCTAGGTCATAGAAATGCAGGGTTTATGCAGTATGATGCATTTCATGTCAACTTATTTGATTAAATCTGCGTTTAGATATTGACTAGACTTTTGGTTGTAAACAAATACTAGTCAGCTAACAAGCAAGCGCACACCCGGACTTTGTAGCATACAATAACTTTCTTCAGTACCATAAATAGATACAAAAGGAGATCAATTTTACACTCATGATAACCAGCCTCCTTCCACTGAGAAGTTGTTCATTGGAACGCAGAAGTAACAGCAATGCGATTGAGGGAAATCTTCAGGCCAACATTTGCCGCATACATTCTTTCGACATTAGCTGGGATGTCAGGCCTATGGCCCCCAGCTGTTGTCAACTGACAGTTTCAGCAGCCAGTTGGCAAACACTAGAGCTCTTTGGATTCAACAAAGATTTAATTGTCTTGCGGATAACAAAATTGCCACATAGGCCTCAAATAACTTTTCCAAAACAATGGCATGTGTTGTGTTAGCTGAAGTCAACTTACCTTCACAAGGGAGGTTGGGTAACGTGACATTAAGAGTCACTTCTATTTTCCCGCCACTATCCTTATCGGGGTCATCAACATAGAGCTCGTTAACACTGGAATGGAAAACAATATACCAAAGATCAGCAAGAACAGAGGATTAAAAAGAAGCAAACACTTAATTTGCTGTTGTGAAAAAGAATAAAATGTTATAGCATCTGTCAATCACTGAATGCCATGTCTAGGAGTCTCCTATAAAGTCTCCTATAATTATGAGAATAAAAACCAAGGGTGGGAATGCCAACAAGTAGATTGCACTGAGAAGAATTTTGGTTAATCTGAACAATGGACTTCAGCATGATTAAAGAAGGATTAGTTTGTGTGTGATATCCCCACACTGTGCCCTTCAGATGCAGCACACGGTAGCATGATACGGATTATGCGCTTTAATCAGCTTTAGGGTCTCGTGTGGGTCATAATTCAGCACTGTGTTATCGTAGTATAACACAATGAGGGCACAGAAGCAGAAAGAGGAATGCTAAGTCAGGTTAAGCAAAAAAAATAAAATAAATACAATTATTTAGCTTTTCCGTTTCCCTGCCATTAACCAGTCTTTTCTCTCATGCTTTGGCTTGCTATATTGTTGGAGACATAATATGAATTTATAGCTGTAACGGGTTGATAATACTCTTATTTCTTGCTAAAGAAGCCAAGAGACTATACAGGTTATAGGGTCCATTATCTGGAACACCATTATTCAGAAAGCTCCGAAATATGGGAAGGCCTTCTCCCGTACACTCCATTTTATCCACATTTTTTAAAAATTCCCTTTTCTCTGTAATAATAAAACAGTATCTTGTACTTGATCTAAACGAAGATATAATTAATCCTGATTGGAGGAAAAACTAGCCTACTGCATTTAATTACTTAATGTTTAAATGATTTTCTAGTAGACTTAAGGTAGGAAGATCAAAATAATGGAAGGACCCATTATCTAGAAAACCCCAGGCCCCGAGCATTCTGGATAACAGGTCCCGTACTTGTACTTGTTTTATACTGGAAAAAAAGACCCTGCAACTACAGAGGTGCCCGGGAGGTACAGTACAGAGGACTAAGTTTTGAAGTAACAGTAACTTCTGTTTATGTCACAGGTTGAAGGCCTCTTAAGGAAATTAGAAAATTAAAACAACTGGAACCCTGCTGTGTTTTGACCCCACAGCTGGTGAAATAACCATTTTTGATTCACGCAGGAATGGGAAAGCCAACTAAATACAGGTTCAGAGGAATATTAATATTCTTCCTCTGCATAACTGGGAATTGAGTGAACATTGAGCCTTACAGATGTGTGTGTCTATTTTCATCTACAAAAACTGCTAGTACAAGAACAAGAGCAAGAGCTGGCTGTGCCTATTTGAAAATGGCCAATTTATCACAAGGCTACAGTAAAATAGTTACTGTTCTCTGTATATTTTCTCAATATCTAAAAGATAACAAAACAATGTTTGTACACTATAATAGCTGCAATATCCTTTTTTTAACCTCCAAAGTTGCAATGGAAAACTACTCTAAAAACGTTTCTTGCCAAGGAATCATGAATAGAACTGAATGAATTAATTACTTAATATGTTAATAAAAGCTATTATGCAACACTCGGGAATGTAGCAAACATGAGTGCCTATTTGCAAAGTAATACTTAGGTCGGATTTGAGAGGTATACGCCACCTATTACTCATTTGATGTACAGAAACTGGGTCAGGGAGAGGAAGTCTCAATGGAATGGATTACAAAAGAGAAAACTATAAGTCTATTTTAAGAAAAAGAGAGGGTGGAAATAAATCTGTATTGCCAAAAAAGAACATCTGTAGTGTTATACCAAGCCAAGCACAAAAAAGGCATATGCCCGTGTGGCACACACTTTAATGGAATTGCCACTGGCATTAAATGTTCAAAATAGACCTTTTAATTCTGGCCCTTATATAGGCAGTAATGTAGAAAGAACCTCACGGCACACAGGTCTGCATGAAATTTTCAGTGATTTATTGAAGAGGAGTGCACTCCGCTTCAATAAATCACTGAAAATTTCATGCAGACCTGTGTGCCGTGAGGTTCTTTCTACATTACTGCTTTGGGGGGTTGCCGAGCCTCCACCCACGTGCACCAGGCATATCTTCACTTATCCACAAGGTGGGTGTGCTAATCCACACTACATTGGCCTTATATAGGCAGCTCATACATAAACCTCCATGTTGTAAAACTGATGACTCCCAGAAAACCTAGACGAAAAGGACAATTCTTTAATGACTTTAATTCTTTAATTTAACCACCTTAAATTATCCTTTTTGGATGGGTTCTCCAGGAGGTTAGACCCTTGCCAGGGGTAGGAAGTCATCAATTAAAGGACACGCTGCAGCACTTCCATTTGCAAAAGGTGAAGAAGGTGTTTATTAAAATTCAAAGAACAGGTGAAGATTCTGGCCTTTTCTAAACCTTTTACAAGAGAAGGCCTCAATTGTTGTTTGGTCTTTGACCTTTAATAAACACCTTCTTTGCAAATGGAAGTGCCACAGCATGTTCTTTGAACCTAGAAATAAAGGGACATACACAGGGATTGAATATGGTGCGGTATTTTCATTTCATTTGTTCATCTCAAAATGGGCCTGTTGTTATGAAATACCAGATATGATGCAGATATTTTGGCAGTCCCTCTAATAACTGGAGTTGTTGTCTGCTGGAGCCTTGCCAATGTATTTGTTAGCATTGTCAATTTGCCAATGTTGCTATCACTGCTTACTTATTTACTGATGCAAACTAGGAATCTACTACCCCTCCTGTCGCCTCCTTAAACATCATTCCCAGAGAACTGCCTGGTGACTTTTTCCCAAAGTGAGATGTCATAATATCTTTATTATTGCAAGCATTATCGTTTGTAACAATATTCAACAGTATTCTCCGTATCACATAGAGACAGTAGGTTAATTTGCTAACCAAGACAAACTGATAATAGAAGGAGAAAAGTCACCACTGAATTTTTGCTTTGCTGCTATGGACAAGCTGTGATAGAGGAAACCTTGTGCCCTTTAGTAAATGCAGCTGAAGTTCGCCCCATTTTGGGCATCATGTTGGCTTTCATTTACACCCTCTTCAAATGCACATGGTTTCACAGGTACAAATAAAAGGTGCATGCCTGAATGTACAAAGGGTTCTGATCTAATTAGATCGCTGAAAAACTCTATAAAAATCAATGAAAATCCGAATCGCTCCAATTTTTGGCCAAAACTCCCGAAAAAGACGGATTTCAGGTTAAACCCAGCGCAGACCATGATGACTTCAAATTGAGATAGGTGCCTCTCACATTGACTTATACAGGACCTCGACAGGTCCGAGATGCTGGTTTTTCCAATTCTGGCTTTTTGCAGCATTGGGGTATAATAAATCTCGGGAAAAACAAATTTTTTGTTCCACGAAAAATTTGCGTTTTTGCCCTTATAGCCTGACCTGATAAATAAGGTTTGATACAAAGCTGATGCTTAGCTCAATAACAAAATATTGGTACAAGCACTTGTGCCTATTCTGAAGCCTACTCACAAACGAGGCTCATAATTGCCCATAAAAAATTAAGTCCATTCACCTCCGAAGTCCAAAAGATTATGATGTGGTATAATGGATGACAGTTTTCCAGGCCGAGTACTTTTGTTTTCCTCAAAATTGCAATAAATTGTGTTTTAAGGAAGCAGTGCACTTTCATCATCCAGGTATAACCCTTTTAACCTGAATCCATGAGAACAATAGTATCTGAATATGCTGTGACTAATTAATTGGTAGCAGAACAACTTTTTTGGTGTCAGAATGTAAGTGTTTTCCAATGCCGTGTCACATAGTCATACAGGCGCTAACTCTCACCTTCTATAAATCATGCTCTAGCAAATCTGTTGGTTGCCAATTAGGGTACCCGGCTTCCCCCCCACATTGTTCCTGTGTGTAGTGTTGGTCCATATTGTGCTGTAATGGTCACTTCCCAACATAGGAAAAGGCCATAAAAAATAAATGTGAAACTGCTTGCAGTGAAAAAGCAAACATTTTTCAAGATTTATTCTACCCGAAGCTGGTAAAAGTCCAAATCCTAAAATACTCCATCTCAAACCTATCGAGGTCATGTATAAGACAATGGGAGATGTCCCTTTTCAAATTTGAAGTCAATTGGCGTTTTATGTTATGGTGACTTTTTAAATTAAAGTCAATGGGCGTATTCTTATGGCAACGTTTTTGTGCCTTTTTTGTGCAAATGCATTAAAGCCAATAGGAGTTTTTTGTTATGGCGACTTTTTTACTCTCTGCAACATTTTTGCCACTGCAAATTTTTGCCGCAGTTGTGCAAAAAAATTCACAGATGGCAAAATGTGGAAATTCGCTGCAAATCCATTTCTGGCGAAAAATTAAGCTAAACATCTTAAGTTTATCACATATCAGAAAAAAGGGAAAACATGAAAGCTGAACATAATGGGGGAATCTTGACATTACACCTACAGTTCCTGCATATAGAGAAGCGTAACTGCCTGGATGTCAGTAAGGTTTCAGAAACAGAGCGTGGGGGTATCAAAACTACAGCACTCAACTATTTCAATTTACTTATAGCCGTCGGTCATGCAGATGAAATGCTAGAACACTAGTATATTAAACCCAGTGTTTCTTAACTTTTTTTTTTAAGATCCAAATTAAATAAACCAGCTTCTCAACCCATATGTTCAAAATTGTAATTATTTTCTTAATATCCCCAAAAAGCACATTTACTCCACAGAAAGTACACACAGACAACATAATGCTGACAATCCAAAAGACTGGGTGAGACTTTCATCACAGCAAGTGGCATTTGCTAGGTGTGCAGAAGGCTGATTGGTTGGCAAGTCCCCAAATAGCATTATTATGAAGTTAGAGACGTCACTAAAAGGAGCCAATTACTTAATAGCTATGTACCACTAGTTAAATATACAATTAATTAATATATAATTTTGAAAAGTTACGTGGCAGGCATCTGGTAGAAGTTAGACAACTCAGGGATAACTATTAAATGAACCTGTTCTATGTTTGGTTTCCTACAGGACAACGTGTGCTCATTGTTATTTCTGTTTCATAAGGAAGCAAATTGTACTGTAAACACAAACCAAGCACATAGCATACAGAACAGTAATATTACTGGGTGGAGGCATATCGCCCTATATTTCTTTTCATCCATTTTGACCTTGGAAACTATTGTTTAAAGGAGAAGGTAAGTTAAAGTCATGGGGGATGCTAAATGTTAGGCAGTCCTCAGAGAATAATTTACCAGATCCCCCGGGCCAGTGCTCCTGCTAGCAGAAAACTGCACTAGCTTGGGGGTTTTCTCAGTGAGCAACACATAGCAAATGAGTGAATTGCAGATATTTTGGGATCCCACTGAAGACTAGGGTTGCCACCCGGCCGGTATTTTACTGGCCTAGCCGGAATTACAAATTTACCAGCAATGTAGCTGCCGGTAATTTGTAATACCCTTTACAAAAGCCCTGGCCCTCCAGTAAAAACTTACATTTCCTTTGGCTTCTGCAATGTGGCCCGGCCCCTTTTGCGGCACTACCCTGTGGTTCCGCCCCCTTTTTTTGCGGCGATGACCACCGGCTCCGCCCCCGTTTGCATCACGGCACGCCCCTTTATTATCCAACCCCACCACTGGCCAGTATTTTTTTTTTTAAAAAAAGGTGGCAACCCTACTGAAGACTCAGATTGAAGTCCAAACTTTTAATCATGGGGCCACCATCCTTTTAATAAGGTTATGGATAAATTAAACATTTTAAAATAATTATGATATATTTATTTTTATGTTAAAAAGAAGAGGTGATTGATTAATGGACATACCATGACCCCATGTTGCCATTCTGTGCAAGTTTACAATTTTTAATAGTTACACTAAATGTGCAAATCCAAGGTGCTGGGCCAAAGATGGAATCGTAATAAAGTGCTGATCCAACGGGACAGGATAACATGAACATACCGATAAATGGCTAGAAAACTGACTGATATACTATGCAGGAATTCATATATTTGTTGTTTAATTCTGGCCCTTTTATCACTACATCCATGGGGTCATTCTTGGAAGTGTGTTTAATCATTAAGAAAGGCAAGCAACTGAATTAAAACAGACTTGTCACACATAAAACACTGATGCAGAGAGAAGGTTATTGAAAAGATGCCACGTTGGCTATGGGAGCAGAGTTAAATTCAGATATTCACAATTAGGGATGATTATTTACACAAACAGTGGACTGGACAAAGTTTCTGAGGGCCTGATATTTGCCTGGCAAATCTATAGCCTTTATGCCAAAGACATTCCCAGGCAGCATGACAAGATAATTTATAGATTTATTTTTTTCCATTCCTGATGTGCCTTCACCTAGTGCTGTTTTGCCTAGTTTTTTTTTCTGAGACAACTCAAAGTCCAGTTGCTTTAGACTAGATACTGTATATCACAACCTGAAATGAAAGAAAATCTTTATAGACATACTAGTAAGTTGAACATGTTTCGGAAGAAGGTTGTTTAGGCAACCAAACAAAAAGCACTCACAGACAGTCAGCTAAGTAATCATAGAACTAGGGTACAACTTCTCCAGACCTGCAGAAAAATCACAATATTATGCTAGTACTTAAGCATTCTCGATAAAGTAGAATGCTTTATTTCAAGATATTCAATATATATTCCTATATAAAATTTTATGTAAAATGCATGACATCAGGCTTAGGGGCAAATTTACTAAAGGGTGAAGTGACTTACGCTGGTGAAAATTCGCCAGCGTGACGTCATTCAGGGACCGATTTACTAACGGCCATAACTTTGCTAGTGAAGGAGATAGACTCTAGCGCTACTTCGCACTCTAACGCCAGGTGAATTTTTCCTCTGGCGAATGGACATAACTTCGCAAATTCACTAAGATGCGGATTTTAATGAATGTTACGTCTTGCGCCAGACTTACCTTCTCCACGTCAGACCAGGCAAAGGGTACCCGGCTTCCCCCCACATTTCCTAACATATGGAACATAAACTATACACTGGGCACATGTGTAGGGCAATATAACAACTCAATTTTCTTTTATTAAGGTTCCCTGGGCTTGTGTAGTGTAATCTATTTGCTGCAACATATACGTCCATTGAAATTTAACTTCCCGCCGTATGCAAATTAGCCAACGCTAGCGCAACTTCACTTTGCTTGCAGAATTAACGCTAGAGAAACTTTGCCATCGTTCAGCGCCCTGGACCCTTCGCAGGGGCGTAACTATAGAGGAAGCAGACCCTGCGGCTGCAGGGGGGCCCAGGAGGTATAGGGGCCCCACGAGGCCCTAATTCATATACAATTTCAATAAATATTGGAGAAACAAGTCAACCTCTAAACATTTTGGGGGCCTGAAAAATAATTTGCTGTGGGGCCCAGTAATATCTAGTTACGCCACTGACCCTTCGCATTTTAGCAAATTTGCGTTGTCCTGGTGAATTTTTGCCTGGCGAAGTGTGGCGAAGTGTGCGTAGCCTTCGCTGGTGCAATTTCAGAGGGAGGTAAATTTGCCCCAAAGAGAGAAACCTGTATACTCTTGGTATGCCCAACATAGACATAAATGGCAACCGCTTGTCACCAGAAGTGCCTGCTAGATTTGAGCCCCAAAATACTCAAATGTAAAATTTTTGGGACCAAAATCACCCTGTGACTACTAGTGAGAAAAGAGCGTCTCATACACTTCAGCGGTGGGCAGTCCATGAGGTGACAGGCATTTCTTTACCAGCATAAATACCATAGTGAAGCTAAGCCTGGTGTGTCACAGGTCTTTGCCCAATGCCACATGAGAGAGAATAAAAATTCTCTGTATGCAGATTCCCTCAAGGGTCCCCCTGACTTCTGTTCTCAAGCGAGCCTTGGTCACTAGTACCCTGGCCCTGAGGCAGAGCCACCTTCTTAGTTGCAAGGGCAGTTCTTTGTTTTTCTGTGCTGTGGAGCAATATCTCAATGCTCTCCCACTGGTAACTGCCTTTTACAACGATACATTCTCATGCCATACGTTCCCAAGTCCATAAAAATCTGTGATTCCTTTGTGCAGGGTTCTGACTCTTTGTGAATTCAGAATCCACAGAGATCGTGTCAAATAAACTTTTGTCTTTATTTTATCATTTGTCTAAACAAAGCCCCACCCAGTTGAGTTCAATGGAACCCTAGATCACAAATATTGATGAACTGGCCCCAAAATGAGATATTTTTCAAACAGATATTTAAGGATTGCTGCTAAAAGGCTAAATAAACATAATTTCTAAATGCTTTCAGGACATATTAATTTCCTGACCCTAAATATTTGCATTTTTTTTCCTCTTCATTACACCAGTCAATGAAAAAAAATTTGCTACCAAAGAACGATAGTTAGACATAGATATCAAGGCAATAATTTTCTAACTGGAATGTGGGGCAAACATGCTGTACTATCAAAAAATGTGTTCATAATGGCTCTGCTAATTAAATGTCCATGATTAATTATTAAAAGCATTTGGAGCAGAAGAGCAGTGATCACCTGAATAGCAATCTGATGTGTAGGTTTAAAAATGGGTCAGACACTTACAGCCGCTGTGGTTATCATTTTATAGTAGTGACGAGCAAGGAAGAATTGCAAGCATTTGAATAGTGACATTCTTTACAGGCTGAATATATCTGCTTTCAGCAATTTTCTCTGTGATGCAACCGAGACATACAGTACTCATTATAAACATGTAATGTAAACAGACACTTCATTCATACATTTCCTTATCCTCATCAGTATCCAAAAGGTTTTTTTTAATTCTGCATATATGTGCTAATTTGGGTAGGTTTTTTTTTTATATTTGCATGTTTTACCTATAAACATATACTATCCCTACAGCTCTCCTACCTGTGATTGTCTATTCTTCACCTTATTTAAAGTGGCCAGGATCAAGAAGTAAATCTCATCTCCAACATAAGGAGACTATAGGTGGCCATACATGGGCAGATTTAAGCTGCCAATTCTGCCTGTGTATGGGTCCCCCCTGATCGATATCTGGACAAGAATCAGCCAGATGTCAATCAGGCAGGTTTGATTTTCCAATTGGATCAAGGTCCGCATCTGCTCGTTGATGCGATCCTTGATCTGATTGCTGGTCTATGAGCAATTAGGATCCAACAGTTGGCCCAATCAAATCGGCCTAATATTTCCCACAATATTAAGAAGGCAATTAACAATGTAGGATATAAACCTTTGATTGGAGGAACCAAAGATAGCCAGTATCTATGAAAGCTAAAGAAGTGATCCTCAACCAGTCACAAAAAACATGTTGCTTGCTAGCCCCTTTAAAGATGCTCCCATTGGCCATGCACGTTTACCACCAAATATAGGCTGTTGTGCTATGGTAGTCCACAGCCAATCACAGCCCTAATTTAGCAACATTTTTTTTTCACCCTAGTGTGGCTTTCTTCACTTTATTGTAAACATGTCTCACAAGTAGAAAAGGTTGGGGACCTGTGTGCTAGGACTAGAGCTTAAATTATTCAGACATAATGAAAAATACAAGAATCAGAATAAACAGATATAAGAAACATGTTTCAATTAGCAATGCACATCATTTTTTTAAGTTATGTTTTTGATATTTTCATAGAGCGTATGATGTACAAGAACCAAGTAAGCTATTGTTAATTACTTCCTATGCTTTTAGAAACATAAATGAGAACATTGTTCTGAAACAGGAGCAGTTCGGAAGCGACAAATTCTTCGGCCAGCTTAATTCTTAGTGACAAGCAGCTTAGTCCATATTAGCACTACTTTTGCAGTGGGAAAAAAATCAGATGACAATCCTGTTTTGTTTTAAGTGAAGGTAAACTTTTGTTGTGAAGATGAAAGATAAACATATGCAAAGCAATACTGCACCCCCATTATTTTCTTTGAGTGAAAGAAAACCATAAACCACTTTACTAATGCAGCGCAAGAGTTATTTTCTAAGAACTCAATCTTCCATTCTGGACCATTTCATGAGTGAAACTTTCAGTAGTGTTCTAAGGTAGTTCTAATAACAAGATCAGCTTGGTGCTTGAACACTTGTTTATTGCACTTTGACACCAATGTGTCATTCCAATGAGGTTCAAGGTAAAGTATCAATTTTGTATAGCCAGAACATTGGAGCACATAATTAGAAGGAAGATGAAAACATTAATTAGAGAAAACAAGGGATACGAGGGATAAATGTGTTGAGTGCCCGTTAAGAAACTTTAATTTATGGATTAATAAATGTAATATTGTTAAAAGCAGTATGATTCTACAGCTGTACTATTGAAAATGTATCCACGAATTAATATAAAAACAATTATCCAGAAATGTAACTGAAATATAAATGACTATGATTAGTTGAGCAATGTAGATGAGTTAGGTCTTACAGAGAGAAGAACTTGGTATTTTCACTGTTTTATATTCCACTACCTAGTAAAAAAATCTTCAAATTTAATGACCCCCATTGTCTAATATAAAGTGCTGTCAACTGTCAATTTACAACTATAAGCCAGAATGCATCTTGGAGAGAAGTGCTGAAGACACTGGCACGTTTTATTAGCTGTACAGTCTTGTTATTCATTCCCAATAGGATGCTTAGTAACATGAATGCTGTATTTTAGTTTTTCCTGTTTGGCTTTAATGCAGGTATTTAAAATGACTTCTTGGAGAGATCACACATACTAGATAAGCCTGGCATGCAGCATACAAACGTCCATACTTTTAAAGATGAATCAGTTGATGAAACAAGAAAGGGAGAAGGAATTGGCCAGAAATAGAATTTTACAGATTTAGTCATATCAGACACACCAACAATAAACAGACTATCCCTTGTAAAGAACTTGTGTTTGAAGAAACTTTTTATTTACGTGTTAACATCATTATTATGCAGTATATAAGCATTAACAGATGTGTATGGTGCAAATTATCCAAATTATGATATAATTCATCTTTATTTGAGGCAAAACCAGCCTATTGGGTTTATTTAATGTTTACATGATTTTCTTGTAGACTTAAGGTATGAGGATCCAGATTATGGAAATATACGTTATCTGGGGGGGAAAAAACAGGTCCTGAGCATTCTGGATAACAGGCCTCATAATTGTACCTCTCAACTATCCTTTTTATAACAGTCTCAGTTCAGGTTTTAAAGCAATGGGTGCTTATCAGAATCTGCACGAGGTTTAGGGTATATCAGTGTGATTGGATCAGAATCAGTTTAATGCTAAAACCATCTGTCAGGATGCTGCATTGGCCTACCTTTATGTCATGTCCCCAAAAAGTACATTCCATTTGCTTTTCCCTTTAAGCTCCCCTCTTCCGCTTCCTCTTCCCACCTTCTATATTTTGATACATTACTTTTTTGGCTTTACTTTTCTCTCTCTCTTTTTCTCATGATGCTCGCATTAGGGGGCCATTATTTTGGTGAACAGTATTCACCTAGAAGGATTGTGACACTCTGGGAACTATGGGAATAGGCCTATGGAAAGGGAGTGTATTCTGCTGGGGGGGAGGTTCTGTTTGAAGAGAAACCAAACACATTCCAGCAGTCTATGTTTTAATTAAATGGATATTGTCTGCCAGTGAGAGGTTGATTTAGTCTGAAGAAGACCTGTGCAAATTTTGCCTATTTTATTTTATTACACTGTGCTGGCAATTGTTACTGGATCACCTCATGGCCTTGTTGCTGACAGTGAAAGTAGGAACTAAAACCACAGATATGCTTTGTGAAGTATACCACAGACATTTGCTAGGAGTCTATTCTTGAATGTTTGTGGGTGGTTTTCCGTTAAAAAAAAAAGAAGAAAAGTCAACTGTAGAGTATACCCTTAAAGGAAAACACAAGTGGATGAAAACCAAGCAAGCCAGAATCTGTAGAATGTAGAATGTGTAGGTTCTAGAGAGGTTAAATAGTAACTATAAACAGCAAGTATCATTTATTGCCTGTTGGGATTTTAGATGAAGCCTAGATGTCTATACCTTACTTATGCTTGTTTGCTATCAAATGAAAGCCACAATTCAAGAGGGTCAAGTGGTTACATAAAGTGCCTCTCAAACTGTGCCAATTCAGTTTCTACACAACCTTATAATCAAGCCCTTGTCAAAGCTGAAGCTGAAATGTGGGTTTGTGTACTCTTTTGCAATATAAATTTGAAAAGCACACACATTCTTATTTACTCCGGACATTTCCAGGTACAAAAGATTCCTGTGACAGTAGTTGAAAATTGGGAAATTCTGGAAATGTGAATAAAGCAGTTGCAGCTCTATTAATACAGGAGTAGAAAAAACTGCCACTGCCATTGAAAACTTTGCACGAAACTGCACAAAAGCTTTAGTATTTGCTACTGCTAGAGAGAAATAGTGGGTGCTGTCGTGTGCTATTTCAGCTCCTCAGGGATCCCTGACCTGGACCATGTGCAAATGATGCCGGGTCTGGATCAGCTTCCATTGTGCATGCTCCTGTCATAAGATTGCTGGAAAAAGGACACAGAGAGGCACAAAATGGTGCCCACCAATCACTATGAACTACTTTGCCTTTTATAACCAGGTACAACAAATGGGGCAGCTTCGAGGGACCCTAGAGCTGTGACTCGGCATAGGTAGGTGGACCTCTGGGTGGTAATTTTATTGGTTATGATTACTTTGTATTACTATTGCACTGTGAATTTCTGCTGTTTTTTAAGAAATGTATCCATCTATATGGATGGCCTACTCCATCCATAATACAACTTGTGGTGGGTTTTTCTGATCTCTATTTCTCTGCTAATTAAACATGTCAGGGGCTCAATATCCTGCAGTGATCCAAATAAAAGGTGTTAGACACCATCTCAGAACATTGTGATCTGATATCTACTTTTTCAGTTATAAAGCATGAAATATCTGCGGCTTTGTGATAAAATGTAGAATAAAGCTAGGGTCACACAGATGACTAGGTCTTACTCTGGTTAAGCTCTTACCCCATACAGATAAGGAGGCCATTGCTCTGGCCCCATACACAGGCCAATAAGCTGCCAACTCTGTCTGCAAGCAGTACTGACCCATGTAAATCTAATCTATAAATCTAAATCAGCAGTGGGGACATTTTGGAAGGACAGGCAAGGGAGATGTTCCCCTGTAATGACATTGCTTGCATCAGAATCACTGGCAGCACCCTATCTGACTTCAGTCCCATTAATGATAGCCACTGCAATAGCAGAACACATAAAAGTGAGCAAGCTTGTGAAAATGTAAGTAAATAATTGTTTAGGATTATGGTTTCTCTTTAAAATATGAAAATATTCCCCCTTAAACAAATGTCTGGACCAGAAAAGCCAGCCACCCTTCTTTAGATGCAGCCATCACCAATTAAAAATGTATTTACAAAGTTAGCAGCTCCCCTAGCTTAGCTCATTGCTCAGCAGTCTCACAAGTGGAGACAGGAAGGGAGGAGAGGAAAAAGTAAATCAATGGGGCTGTCCCCTGTGGCTGATTATGCACAAGCGTATCTTTGCACGATGACCTATTTTATTTATCTCAAACACAAGTACCTAAGCCCAAATAATGACTGAGTGTGAAAATGGAAGTACTGCATAGCAGGCGTGCATTTCTAGAGTTATTTTAACTTTGAACATTAAAAAAAATGTCCTGTGTTTCTCAAACATATCTGACAGAGTCTGGCTAGTAAGCAGGCCATACATAGGGAGATCCAATTGTTTGGAGATGTCACCAAACAAGAGGATCTCTCCCCAATATGCCCTAAGGCCCAATGATCGGATCACAATGAGAAGAATACAGTGGTCGGATCGAGGACCACATCAATCCGATGGGATTTTTAAACCGCCTGCTCGACATCTGCCGACTTTCGGCCAGATATCGATTGGGAAACCTGACGGAGGGCCGAATAAACTGCCGACTTTATCTGTCTGCAGCTAATATCGGCTTGTGTATGGGAAGCTTAAGAGAGGAGGAATGAATGCTTAGGGAAACACAACTGCCATCATATGAAACATTTTCCAAGAGCCCCTTATCACAGGGTAGAACAGAACAGTGGTGATCTGGGATTAAAGGGCATGTAAATAAATGAATAAATAAAAAAGTGAATTTGCTCTTTAGAAGTCAGACAGTATAGAAAAATATTCCAATCTGCTGATGCCTCTTCCATGTGGATGTATGAAGCATCTGCAGGTCATGAAGACAGGGACAATCAACCAAGTTAACACATCAATGCTACTGGACTATCCATCCTTTAAGAGATATTAACACATTATATTCAATTATTATTATTGCTTTACCCACCACGTGACCAAACAAAAACGTCATAATATTTTTTTTCTACTAATGCTTCATATTGCAACAGTGGGCACAGACAACAGATGACTGAGCCCGAATACAATGGGTGCATGATTTGTTTTGCTCACCAAATACTTACATCTCATTGGCAATAAATCCAGTGAGCTCGGACAAGAAGAGGAACGTAATAAAGAGACAACAGCAGATGGAAACTGCAAGACAGAAAAACAAGAGTGTTAGTCACAAAATGGAAACAAATACTGCAGGACCCTTAGGTGTCTAAGGCTAGTCACCATCATATGAGAATGAGCGCAGCAAACCAGAACAGTATGTACTTTTCCTAACCAAATATTGCTCAAATGGATGCTGGGACTGACTCATCGTTTATTTGTGTGCGTCTCAAAATAATACACCTTTAACTTTTCCTAAATTCTAGAAGAGAGAGAGCAAGACAGAACAAATTTTTCAGACGTTTCACCTACGTAAAAGAATACATCATAATACTAGGATAAATCGACATGTGAGCGATTGGATTTCATTGCCTTTAAGCTAACCTTTGTATGGTATAGAAGGGCTAATTCTTCAATTGGCCTTCATTTTTATTTTTTTTATAGTTTTTATTGCAACTTTTTATTACTCATGTTTTTATTCGGGCCCTCTCTTATCCATATTCCAGTGTTTCATTCAAATCGGTGGACGGTTGCTAGGGTAATTTGGAAACTGCAAATTGCAGATCTGCTGAATAAAATGCTAAATAAGTCAAACACTACAAATAATATACCGGTAACATTTTCTCATAATAGCACTCTCTACGTCATATTAAAAGTTAATTTCAAGGTAAACAACCCCTTAAAAATCAGGATATGTAAAAATTAAGGTTACACTGTATAACATAACATTTCTTATATTAACACACGATATGATAGGTAAGGGAAAATACTTAGTCGCCTAAGACTAAATATGAACAATGTGATTGGTGGCTGCTTGGCAAGAGGGGGTTAAAAGACTAAATCAATTAATATGGTGATGCAGTAATACTTCCGCCGAGCACCAAATCTTTGCAAAGCCGATTAGTCATCTTCTAGCTCACGTACTGAACTTCTGCGTTCGAGTCCTTGGTCCCTTGTGAATGACACACGGATTAACGAATAGCAAATCTGAGATCCCTAAATAGTACTCCATTTCAGCTGCACATTAAATGTCCATAGAGTATCTTTTTCAGAGTTTGATTAATACCCTTTGCAGTGCATCACAAAAATATCCAGGCCCCTAACCAATGCTCTTATTTTACCGAACAACAAATTTGACTGAACAACAGATTTGTTTTTCAGAGCTCTAAAACATATTCCTTAATGTGACATTTATCTTAAAGGGCATGTAAAGTCTAAAATAGAATAAGGCTAGAAATGCTGTATTTTGTATACTAAATATAAACATGAACTTACTGCACCACAAGCCTAATCAAACAAATGATTTATGCTTTCAAAGTTGGCTACAGGGTGTCACCATCTTGTAACTTTGTTAAACATCTTTGCAAGACTAAGACTGTGCACATGCTCAGCTTGGTCTGGGCTGCTTAGGATCGTCATAAACAAAGCTGCTTGAGTTCTGCATGGCTGGGAAGTAAGGCGGAGGCTCCCCCTGCTGTTTATAAGTATGATTGTTTCCCTGCTCAGCAGTTAGGGACCATCTGACAATTCCTATCCACAGCAGTAAATGAAGGGAGAATTTCACTGCATACAGTCAGGTGTCTTATAAAAACGGCACACATTTTTTAATTAAAGGTTTCTTTTTCATTAAAGAAAGTATATATGTGATTTTAATTTTTTTGCCTTTACATGCCCTTTAAGAATAGCAGCAACAACAACAAAAAAAAGACTGAAATGGGCCGTTTGCATAGGTATGAAATCCTGCATTTTAATAATAAATTGTCATAAAATTCAATACAGGTATAAAATCTGTTATTGAGAATGCTTGGGACCTGGGGTTTCAGCATAAGGGATCTTTCTGTAATTTGTATCACCATACATTAAGTCTACTAAAAATGATTTCAACATTATTGAGGATTGTTTTGCCTCCAACAAGGATGTTTTACATATTAGTTTTGATCAAGTACAAGGCACTTTTTTATTATTACAGAGAAAAAGGAAATCATTTTTAAAAATAGGAGATGGCCTTCCCATATTTCATAGCTTTCTGGTTAACAAGTTATTGGATAACGAATCCCATACCTGTAATAATAAAGCAAAACGTATTCCCTTTTCAGAAGGCATCAACAAAGAACAGACATGACTGCTATTAAAATGAATTTAGAAAAAAAAAAGAATTGTAATTTAGGCTTCATTGCCCCAAGAATGTGTCACTTTCCAAGCACAGACACTAACACATCCTCAGGATGCCGTAGGAGCAACTGCCGCCTGAAAATAGCTTACACCAAGCAAGCATTGTGCTAGAAGAGCAAGTACTGTCGTTCCGTGTTATACATTCAGTAGGAGGCGGTCATGGTATGTTTGTCGGCTGCTATTCTTTACCAGGGATCGGCTGTCTCTACAGATCATTAGCAATAGACTGGACAGATTGTCAGAGCAGCTGGTCAGCAATCCCAGCAGGCACAACAACAGGAGGGTCCGAAGGCAAGTTCTGACGTGTTACACAGTGAAACAGTTATAGATTGTTATTGACTTCCTCCCACCTGTTTTGTCTAATAAAAATGGGCAGACTGGGCAATTATAAGGCTACTTAGCACTGCTGATTCAGGCTTTCTGCGGATAGGATGGTTTAAATGGCTAATGTCAATTCTATTCAGGAGTATGGGACCTGTTATCCAGAATGCTCAGGACCTAAGGATGACCGGATAAGGGGTCTGTAATTTGGATCACTATACCTGAAGTCTGCTTAAAATTAATTTAAACATTTAATAAACCCAACAGGATTGTTTTGCCTCCAACAAGGATTAATTATAGTTGGGATCAAGTGCAAGGCGCGGTTTCATTTTTACAAAGAAAAAGGAAATAATAAAAATGTTAACTAGTTACGTAAAATGGAGTCTATGGCAGATGGCCTTTCCGTAATTTGGATCCTTCTGGGTAACGGGTTTAGGACATATATAAAAGTGGTGGGACAAATAAAGGAGACACAACGATCTGATCACATGGGTGCCCATACAGACCTATCAGTCAAAGGTTGAATCTGCAACATGATATCATTTCTCAGCCTTCCCGATCAGTATCTGAACAAGCTAGCTTTGCCATCTCTTTCTTCAGCCCTCACCGGCCTCTGATGCGGGGGCAGGATGGGGCGGACTTGTGGCATTTTTGAGGACGGGGCCATTATTTTTGAGGGTTGGCTGGGCAGGACTGCAGTGCTTGGAATAAGTGAGTAAGCAGGGTTTGGGGGAAGAGAGGGGGCTTTGTAGATGGATCCAAAGAAGGCAGAGGGCAGAACTAGGAATTTGAAATTTACCAGCAATGTACTTTGTCTGTAAATTTGTAATACCTGCCACAGCCGTGGCTAGTATTTTACTGGATGGGATCCCTAAAACAAGCCCTAATCAAATAGTGACGGGGGCACTCACTGGCTAACAGGCTACTGATTTTGGTTGGCAGCCAATATTAGCCCATATTTGCTTAGCTTTAAGCTCCAGTTTTGTTTACAAAAATAGAATAATTTTTATGTCATATTTACTCATTGAAATTACTTATATGTCATTTTAGCCCACAGGTTTTATGATCAAAATCCTCCAGCAGAAAGAAAATGACGAGGATAAAGCTATACATTATGAATGTTTTGCATGTTTGTAACTTAACAACGTTAGCCGAGAGAAAAGCCTTCCTGGGTCTCATTGTGGGAGATATTATTTATAAAGTACAATTGTGTGTATGGCCTCATTGTAATGATATCTGTTTTGTGGCAACTGTGAGTGATGTCATAGAACTTTAATGTAGGGATTAATTGTTCTAAGGGTACAGCAAATAATACAGTCACGTCACTGTTAGGGGATTTTCATTTAAGCAAAGTCCACTAAAAAAAAAGTACCAGTGTTAGCATCCCTGGCAAGCAAAACATGGGTAGGCATTTGCCTCGGGAACTTTGTTTATGCAGCATCCAATGCAGATGCAGCCTAGTTAGAGAAACCGGAATAAAACAAGCACAAAGCCATTTGTTTGGGCATTCAGTAATATGAAATGCCATTCACAGCTTTTATATGTTCTCTCTGTCCCTACCAGAGATTTAAAAGCTGAGAAACCATTATATTATTAACTTACAAGGATGGTATCTCATCAATTTTGTAGCATTAATAAAAAATAATTAACCATTTCATAAAAGGTTTGACTTCATAATGGTAAACTGAGTGATCAATGTGAAAGCCATATGCTACAGTCATAGGTAATTTAATTATAATAGACAAAAGCCATGAATATCTTGTAAATTATATCCTTATAAACGGTGAGTTCTGATGTCATCAGTTATAAACGGTGAGTTCTGATGTAATTTCTGTCACATGACTCACTGAAATTTGTGTATTATAATAAATAAAGTACCCCCAGTTGTAAAATATCAGGATATTAGAAGTTACCTCGTTGTTCCATGACCTGTATAAAAACACTCGGCCTTCGGCCTCGTGTTTTTATATGGTCATGAAACTCCTCGGTAACTTATAATATCCTTATATTTTACAATAGTGGGTACTTTATTCACTATATACACTATAACCCTATAAGCCCTTTGCTCCATTCTGGATGTTTAAGGAGCAGACTATAAGCAAGGTAGGAACACTGAATGTAATAGCACAGTCCCAGGAGACAGACAACCCTTAACACCAGTTTTCTACAACAAACCACATACTGGACAAATTCTAAACCCTAGCACACAGATCTATGCTGAAGAAAGGCACCAATGGGCAGTATAACGACACTTCCTTAGATTGTACCTAGTCCCCATTAGTAGCAGGAAATGCCAATCAGATGATATCTTCTTATACGACATAAAATCCGGTTAGCCAGAAGTAGGGGAATGCAGGGAACACAATGAGGAAGAAAAGAAAACAGGGAATAGTTGAGATAGAAAGAAGGTCACTCTTAGAAAATACAGGTATGGGGGGTATCAGCCATTGAGAGCTACATTTTCCACCAGGTAGTTGGAGCAAGGTAAGACAGTTTATTGTGTCCATAGCCTTACGCATTTCGTGTTACAAACACTTAGTCATAGGCTATCTATACAGAGCTATACACAAGGTATTAATGTGCACCAATCAAAAAGACACAACAATTACCTAATAATCCAATCACCAGGCTCACTGTATAAACCAATCACTATTCGCACCTTGAACAGGTGCAAGCTAGGGCTACACACATCTCTCTTTGGGTGCCATATTGGTGCTCCTTAGCTGAATTTAAAAATAGCCAGAGCCATATTTATACACCCAAATGTGAAAAAAAAATGGTCAAGCACATTGATGCTGGTAAGACAAACTGCCCTTGTTGACCCTATAATGCTTGTGTTATACCAAGTAGCCAGCATCTCACAAACAATGGAACGTATTACTCGGAATTAAGTGGTAGTTGGCTTTTAAAACCAAATGTCTCACATTTGACACATATTTGTAGGACTAACCCCATAGTTGATTCCAGATCTCAGTTATACATCAAAGAAAAATGTGCATTCCCCTTTAAAAAATGTTCATGATGCTTGCCTGAGTGATTTCCTCCACCACCCTTACCAGTACACACAGTCTCACAGAGTACTTCTCATTCCACCCACCATCACCCAGTACCAAAACAACTTATTGTGTGCTCTGTAGGATACTGAGGAGGGTAGGTGGGGTGAAATTAACATTGTATATCTTCTGTTAAGTTAGTTTTCTGCTCATGCAACAAGAACACATCACATAAAAAGCACAAAGGTAAGGGAGCATCCATATTTTGACTAAGATAGGATAAAATACTGTCACTGCCAAGAGACACAAATCAGCATCGGCTATACTCTTGTTTTCTCCATCAGAGTTTTTCAGTTGGCACATTAGCCTTTAGAATCACTAACATATATTTGTTAGGGTACCTCCTCTGTCACATTATTAGATTAGCTAGCAAAAGCCAATACAAGACAAAAAGAGAAATATTTTGTGCAAGGTTGCAGGAAGAGCTTCCAACAAGACCTTAAAAAACAATATTCATTGAATCCGAGGTATAATTAGCAGTGTCTAAGAGTATCACATGGTCTTC
Organism: Xenopus laevis; assembly: GCF_017654675.1. Classification (NCBI taxonomy): domain Eukaryota; kingdom Metazoa; phylum Chordata; class Amphibia; order Anura; family Pipidae; genus Xenopus; species Xenopus laevis. The sequence continues at coordinate 49,570,968 of NC_054375.1, read as the reverse complement.
CCAATGGGCACGGTGTAGGGTCAAGCGAGAGGCCACGGCAACACTTTTGCTTTCTCTCTGTCTTTTTTTTTTTTTTAAATTTTTCAAAGGACTTTTGTAAATTAACAATCATAGTGGTTTACCTATAATTTCATTTTAGACAACAAAAATGCTAAAGAGGTTCATAGCCTTCTAGAATCTTGATGTTCGAGTTAAAGAATCCAGTGCTCTCAGAAGAACACTGACCAATGGTGCTTCCAGAAAACTTATTGAACCAGAATTTCTGCTTGAACACAATGGTTCAGCTCAGATAACTGTTTTTCATGTTTTTCAGGCTATACGCTTTACAATTACAGGTTCTGTTACAAATTTAATTGAAACTGATCTAGTAAACTCAAAAACAAACTGTAGGGCTGTCCCAGCAGGTCCAACAACAGATTTCCTTTCCCAGTTCTTAAAAGATAAGGTGAATCATGCTGGATACTAACGTCTGACAAGTTAAACATAGCATTATATTAAGTGTTCTCACACTATACAGCAAGCAATGACTAAGTTTTAGTTGAATCAAGGACAGCAGGATATCAAAACATTTTGTTCAGCTGAGGTCAGGCATTGTTACTCTTGCTGACATCCTCCTCTCAGACATCATCAGCTTTGTGGAGGGAGGAGGGAAGAATATATCAATCCCAATCAATTCCATCAGCCTTGGCAGCTTTACTTCTTGGCTAACACTCTTAAGTAGGTAATTATCAATGACTTAGTTATGCATGGGACAGACATTATCTTTACTTTGGCTTCCAAACATATGAGAGCGGTTGATATGTTTATTGCTTCAGCAGAGATCTCTCTTAAACAAAACTGCATTACTGAAAATAAACAATTTGTGCCAAGGAAGATGTACCAAAACATATTCTCACTCCATCTGTCTCCTTATCGTCTACCCACCTGTCTATTCATGAATTTATTCCCCCATATATATATATATATATATATATATATATATATATATATATATATATATATATATATATATATATATAGCACAACAAGTAAAAAAAGCCAAAGCAAGTCGATGCAAGGTATAAATAACCTGTTCCCTACTAAGGAAAGCAATGCAAGATTATTATTTATTATTATTAGCTCTGTAATAAGGATGCACTGAATCCATTATACTGGGATTTGGCCAGATCCCGAATCTTTCATGAGAGATTAGGTCAAATGCAAAAATGAATTTGAACCCTAATTTGCACATGCAAATTAGCACCAGAAAGGCCGAAGAGAACACGCAGTTCAATTTATTTAGCTTTCTTGTTTGCGTGACGAAAAGTTGCGTGTTTTTAAGGATTCGGGTTTGGCCAGGCACTTGGATTCGGACAATCGGCTTGTATTTGGCTGATGACGTCACAAAAGGGCAGAGTCTATAAAACAGGAAGTCAGAAGCCAGCCAGGTGACGTTGGGGAGGGCAGGCAGAAGAGCTCAACCAGAACCTGAGGAGCAACGTGGTCGGCCCGAACCCTTCCAACCTGCGAGTATCCGGCATATCACTACTAGCAAAGCATTGAATGTGAGTAGGTTAAGTAAGGTTCCTCCTGGAAAAAATAACGGCTTCCCTATACTTTTATATTTTTGAATAAATAACATTGGCATCAAGCATAATTTTTACCGACCAAGCCAGTTAAATACCGGCAAGATGGCAACCCCACGTGGTAATGTGTGAGATGTTGAGTAGTAAATCAGTAGTGGAAAAGAGGGTGCTGGAGTGTTGCAAATTCCACAAGCATATACTCCTATATCATCATACACAATCTCTGCTTTCTTAAGCTTCCCATTCCATCCTAAAGCTGGCAATAGACGCAAAGATCCGATCTTCAGATCGTGTGTGGAGAGTCCCGACATCTTTCATCCCACGGAGATCAGTCGTTTGGTCGATCGGACAGGTTAAAAGATTTCTGTCACCTACCAATAATTTCTCTGCGTGTATTGCCGACCGGACGATTTTCAGTGGGAGACTGTCACCAGCTTAGTCGGACATAACTTTCGTACGATTGCTCTCAGGGGCAGAACATCGGCTGATCTGGTCTTTTACTACTTTATTTGATCCGAATGGTTAGTGGCAGGTTGGGAGATTGGGAAGTTGGATCGTTCGAGGATTCGAACGATTGGATCTTTGCATCTATGGCCAGCTTTACTCTGTATACTTCCATATTGACCTTACAAGGTGACTTTTATTGGAGTGCAAAGAATTTCTATAAAAAAACTATTGATTAAAAGATTACTTACTTATAGCTCCTGTATACGTGGGCTGTGTCAAGTCTTTGGGCACTTTCCGGTAGATATCAAATCTATAATAAAAGATCACACAATAAGTTAATTAAAGGCCCCCTATCACTAATTTGGCTCATTAAACTGAATAACCCCACATCAAAACTTCCATACCACATTAGTTGGGCACAGCCAATTGGTTCCCTTTGCCGTCAGTTGTTCGGGGAATTTAAAGGTGAATATACATAATCAATTTCCTTTATATTATAATATTCGATTACATTCCATTACCATATAGTTATATTGGAGTCTGTTGCAATATGACCTAAAACATAAACCTAAATTTAATCTGGACCATAATGTATTATTCATAGCCTTAACAAGCAGTCTTATGGATGATCAATTTAAACTGGTTAAAGACTAATATGCCAGGAGTATTAGTCATTAGTTTCACAGATGTAACGTTTTCTTATATATTATTAAGCAGGGACTGGAAACAAGCAAATATTTCAGGGGCCTTGTTATGGAACCCATCCAGCTACTTGCAAAAGAAGGGTTACATGTTATTTTTTATTGCCGATAGGAAAATCAATACATTAATGCAAAAATAAAGATATTTTTATTTACTTCCTATATATCTTGAGTTTTTTTAAAAGGGGTAGTTCAACTTCAAGTTAACTTTTAGTATGTTATTGAAAATTGTTGGCAGCTTTTCAATTGGTCATTTTTATATTGTTTTTGAATTATTTGCCTTCTTCTTCTGACACTTTCAAGTTTCCAAATGGGGGGGACTGACTCTAGCAGCCCATAAAGTATTGCTTTGTGAAGCTACGATTTAACTGTTATTGTCATTTTTGTGTTATCTTTGTACTCAAGCACTTTCCTATTCATAATCTAGTCTCTCATCGAACCCACTGCCTGGTTGCTATGGTGATTTGAACACTTGCAACCAGATAGCTACTGAAATGTCAAACTGGAGAGCTGTTGAACAAAAAATGGAATAATTCAAAAACCACAAATGAAGACCAATTGCAAATTGTCTCAGAATATTGCCCTCTACAATATACTGAAATTGTATTTAAAGGTGAATAACCCCTTTAACATATGATTCATGTATTTATACATGAGCCTGTGTAAAAAGAAACAAAAATGTATGGGGTGGACTGATCCAAAAAATAATACATGGGGGGATTACACATGGAAAGGATCACACATCACTGCACTTACTTTTAATAACATTATTTTATATTATAAGCAAACATTTGTAAACATACATGCACTCTAGACAATGGGTTAGTTATCTTAGCATTAGGGACATAGAGGCTACCTATTGTATGGGGACCTAAAGAAACAGGTTCTAGCCAAGACATCTGAAGAAATAGTTACGTACAGTTTAATTTAAGGATGATAAAAATGAAGCATTATGGAGATACTGCATTTTTTCCAGTGTCCTTCTGATAAACATGGAGCACAGGACTTAACCTGTGACTGGTACAGGTATGGGACCTGTTATTCAGGTTTTTACAGATAATGGATCTTTCTGTAATTTAGATCTTCATCTACTAGAAAAGCATGTAAAAATTAGGCTGATTTTGCTTCCAATAAGGATTAATTACAGTATATCTTGGGATCAAGAACAAGGTACTGTTTTATTATTAAAGAGAAAAAGAAAACCATTCTTAAAAACTAGGATGGGAGACAGCCTTTCCGTAATTCGGAGCATTCTGGATAACCGGTTTCCGGATAATGGATCCATACCTGTACTGGAAGGAGAGAATAAGATACGGTCATGGGCTGACTCAGATTCATCATACTATCTGAGATATAGAAGTGATTTGTACTGGTCCAGGAGGATTAATACACAGTTCTCTCCTTTTCCATTCCAGTTTCCAAAAACCAAGTCAAATGAACTCCTAAACATGAACTGTAATAATGGACCGCAAACGGAATGCTTGCCAAAAGTCACTGATGGTTCACTGATCTGGAACACGGCTGAGTAGACTTTAATAGAGAAAGGATCTTACATGCCAGCATAATGGAGTTTACCCAAGGTTACTCTGACGTATTTTTGCAAACAAAGAACAAAGTACAATTGGACTCTGTTAAAAGCATCTTAATCATGAGGGTATGATAAGCAAAGCCTCCAGATAATCCACCACAAAATAAAGGACATTATACTTTTATAACCTTTTCATTCATGGGCAAAGAAATAGAATAACTAATCAAACAAACACTTCTTTTTGGACCTTATCAGATCAGTCATCATGTGAGCTTATCTTTATAAAAAAGAACTGGTGGTGGATTATGGGTCTACCCAGAGGCTAATGCTGAACGTAAATGTGCATGGGGCCATTTGATTTGCAAGGGTTCCTTCCCTATGAGGTTTAATACTTTAATAAGGGCTAATATATGCTTTGCCTTAAAGTTGATTTAAATAAGTGGGCTGTAATTTACTTGTTCAACCAGAGCTTACAATGTGTTTTGATCACAACAAACAGGGGCCAATAGAATGGAGGCACAAGGTGCCATTATATTGGTCAGCAGTTCCTATTAGATTAAAAAAGATACATTATGCAATGAGACCTTTTCAAAGAAAGCTCAGAAGGGTACTCCTGTACAGTATCTGTTTGGTTCAGGTTGGACTGGCCTGCTACACTATCAGAGGACCTCCTGGCAGGTCCTAGACAAGGATAATTATAGGTTTGTTGCGAGAGTCGGTCCTTATCAAAGGTTGAGTTTGTGATGTTTTTTTCTGCCTTGGATAAACTCCCAACTTTGCTTATTTATGAAAAAAAAACCATAATGTAAAAAAACTCGACTGAATGCAATCTCAAGTTTATAGGCTAAAAAAAACTCAGATTAATTGAGTATTCAAGAGCAAACCACTGAAAAAAACCTGAAAAGCTCATGAAGGCAAAAAACATCTTCAATTGCGCTTTATTGTAGAACGATGTACAGATACACCATCTGCAGCAAGATGTTCTTGTAGGTGTTTGGAGGTGATCTTTGGGTTGTCTGTAACCATTCTCACAATCCTCCACATATGCCGCTCCTGTATTTTTCTTGGCCTACCAGACCTGGGTTTTGCAGCAACTGTGCCTGTGGCCTTCCATTTCCTGACAGTTTAAACCTCTGAGATAGCTTTTTCTAGCTTTCCCCTAAACCATGACACTGAACAGTCTTTGTTTTCAGATATTTTGAGAGTTGTTTTGAGGATCCCATTCTGTCACTCTTCCGAGGAGAGTCAAACAGAAGCACAACTTGCAATTGGCCACCTTAAATACCTTTTCTCATGATTGGACACACCTGCCTATGAAGTTCAAGGCTTAACAAGCTAATCCAACCAATTTGGTGTTGCCAGTAATCAATATTGAGCAGTTAAATGCATTCAAATTAGCAAAATTACAAGGGTACCCAAATTTACTAAAAATATTTGTTCAGAAAGCACCCCTTGTAGAATAAATTATTATGAAGGTTGAGAGGGGTTCCCAAACTTTTTCTGCATATGCTTGTAACTTCAGCTACAGTAATGTCAATGTAGAAAGTCTGGAAATGAGACATAAACATACATTAACTATAATAATTGTAGCATCAGAAGCCCATTGAACCTGCTACCCCTTACACAGAACCAAGTTGATCACACAGTGACAACACAGAACTGTCCTTCCTTAGAAATTCCCCCTTAAAAATATTATTTGATATGAAGAGATCTAGTTTAGAAATAGGCTGCACATTTTCACTTTCAGATGTTCACTTCCCTTTAAAAGGTCAGTATTAATGAAGCTGCCCATACGTCAAGCAATCATGCTTGTTTTGCTAAAAGTTTCCATACCTTAATAGCACTGCAGGAATGATTCATTGTGCTATAAATGGTTCCTTGAAGAATTCTTGATTTAGAAAGTTAAAATGACAGTGTTGCGAGACAGAAATGTGCTCAGAATAGAGAGAAAGAGTGAGGGAGAGGGAAAAAAAAAAAGAGACAGGCTACTTGGAAGAGCAAACACCATTGTCATCATTTGGCTCATTGATATATCTCCTGTAAGTGGCCAGACCATTTACTAATTCTACCATTTTTATGAGAATTTGGTTATGAGATTAATGGGACCATCTCTACAGTAGTAACTTGTAGTCAATGCCATGGCTCTCTTTTAGAAATATGACTGGAATTCCTCCATTTTGACATACAAACAAGCAAATGTAATGCACTGCTTATTGGCCAGCTGGTTCTAATCTTTTACAAGAAGACGGATCCAGATGAAGGGTGAAACACCCCTATCCATTGCATAGGCATAATTATTGAATTTGTTTTGTGAGTTACCTACCCTTACTCACATTTGATCTGCATGTAATATGCATTCTCTGTTATAAGTATAACCCCAGAATTAAGCTACAGTCTGGACTATGTTAAAGGAGAACTAAACCCTAAAAATGAATATGGTTGAAAATGTAATTTGCTACATACTGAACTTATTGTACCAGCCTAAGTTTCAGCATCTCAATAGCAGCAATGATCCAGAACTTTAAACTTTTCTCAGGGGGTCACCATCTTGGAAAGTGTCCGTGATACTCACATGCTCAGTGGGCTCTGAGCAGCTGTTGAGAAGCTGAGGGGTTGTTGCAAATTTATAAGCAGATATGAGGTTTGTAATATAAGCTGATGCTACAAGGCTGATTACTAAATTCTGATGCTAATTACACTGGTTTCTATGCTGCCATGTAGTAATTACAGTATCTGTACAGAGTACTAATTAACCTTAAATGGTTGCATTTCTATTCTGTATATACAGTATATTGTGAGTTGGTCCCTAAATTCAGTAAGTGACAGCACCATAGAGCATGTGCAGTGAATCAGCAGAAAAGAAGATGGGGAGCTACTGGGGTCATCTTTGGAGACACAGATCATTACTGCAAAAGGGCTATGGTTGCCTTGGGCTGGTACAGAAGCCCAAAACATAATGTACAACATTTCTAACCTACTTCTTTAGTTAAGGTTTAGTTCTCCTTTAAAACAGCAAGCACTTCAAACATAGGTCCATATATGTGTACAGGCTTCTGCACATCTTACCTAAAAGCATTCCATCAGAAACATCACTTTTAGTGATGTGCAGGTTAACTTGAAATCAGCGGTGACCGGTGGGTAGACCGGTTGGGTAGGTTTGGTTTGAACTTTGGGTGACCATTGAAGGTTAGGGTTGGGTGTGGGTCAGACTGGGGAAGTACACTCCTCCTCTGCTCCCAAAAATTCCCTGTCAGGGAACCAGAGCAAGATTTTGGTTGGGTGCAGGTTGAGTTTTTTCTGACTTGCACATCACTAATCACTTTAAGTTTTATTTCCAACCCTTCATGGCTGCATCACAGTACATCCAGAGTAAGCCCTTGAGCGTGCCAAGGTTCTCAGTGATCCATTCAGTGAACACCAGGGAACATAAAATGCTAAAATTCCTTGCCAGCAACACCTGCTTTAACCTTTAGCTGCCGCATGTCAATTAATGTAATGGCACAGCTTTCAGTGTTTATGAAAGGGAGCAAAATGAATGTTAGCATTTCATAATATTGCAGTCATGGCCCCACGTCTGCCGCCAGGGAAGGATGGGGAAAAAAAATTAAAAGCCTTGACATTTCCTTTGCCAATACATGTGGAATCCAGCTTCCTGTCACTATTATAAGATCACAAAGGAATGCTGACCCAAGTAAGTCACATCCCATAGCAAACCCTCCCTGTGGTAATAACTTGCAATATTACTGGTACTTTCATTCTACGAATAGGAGTTTGGGTACAAACTGTGGGACTTAAAATTGTATGGTGCGCCAGAAACGACTTCATTGCCCTGAAATTTAGCTTGTTTGTATTTAGTACTAAACTACATTGAACAGCAAGTTTAAGGGAAAGTCAAACCAAAAAGAAAAACCCAATTGTTTGCCTATTAAACCGAATTCTAAGCAACTTTAACACAAACTTTAACACAAAGTTAGACATGGAACCTAAAAAAAATCTTTTGTATGTGAATAAGCATTTTGGAATATGATATACCCCTTTTGGCTTCCTAAAACATATTTAGCTCTTCCATTGCTTGAGGCAATTGTATTTATTCTGCCTGGATATACAGGTATAGGACCTGTTACTGACCCCATCTAAAAAACAAATGCTCTGTAAGTCTATAAATCTATTGTTATTGCTACTTTTTATTAATCAGGCCCTCTACTATTCATATTCCAGTCTCTTGTATAAATCAATGCATGGTTGCTAGGGTAATGTGAACTCTAGCAATCATATAACTGAAACTGCAAACTGGAGAGCTGCAGAATAAAAAGCTTAATAGCTCAAAAACCATAACTAACAACAAATGAAAACCAATTGCAAATTGTTTCAGAATATCACATCTTTTTATCATACTAAAGTTAATTTAAAGGTGAACAACCCCTTTAAGAAATGATATCTACATGATGATTTTAATTTTTTGATACAGCAATAAAATTGTATGTGCTTGCACCCAAACTAGGTCTCATTTAAGAACATATGTGTTGATCTCGAGCAGAGCGATTCCCCATAGCAGTCGATGTGCCAGTGTTCTTTGAAAGGGTCTATCACACAAGTGTTATTATGGGTGAATTTAATGGCCTGATCCTTATCTGCCTACGCTGTTTAATGAGGTTTTGCCTTTTGATGAATAGACAGCAATTGTTTTACGATCAAATGCCATCTGAACCGTGCCTGCATTAAAATATCACCTGTTATGCTCCACACACATTTTGATCATTTGAGAGTCAGGGTGAGAATGCGAGGGCGGAAGCCTGTGCGTGGGGATTTACAAAGAGAAGTAGGCGTAAGGGACTATTTAAAGCTGACTATGCAGCCAGTACTGAGTAACAAAAGCACTGAGGGAAATATATCTACTAAAAATATAAACGCCCCAGCTAACCAAAGATAGCTCACAAAAGTCAAACCACCAACCCACACACTACAACAATTAGTTATCATAGCAGGCCATTCTCACTTAAACCTCACTAGAAGTATACACAAGTTCTCAAACTAAAACCAAGCCACATCCTACATACAATGTCAGGGGAAATTTATTGAAACATATAGGGAGGCAAGTGAATATACACATGCACCCAACCCACCCTATTTTTGATTTTTTTAAAGTCCCCCTAACACCCCCCCCCCCAGAAATGTTCATTCTTTTTATTTTCAACACAGAAGAACATTTTCACAGTTTAACTTTTTTAAAATTCCATTGTTTTCAGAAAGGACACCAGCAAAAAAATGACTTGCTTTCTATTTTTCCTTTAAATGTAAGCATTCCTTTTCCTCTCTCTAGTGTTTCAGACTAGCTGCTCTCTAAGGGCAATGGGTGGCGAGTAATCACACGTGGTAGAGGTGATTTATAATGGGTGACTACTCTCCATCCATTGCATACCTCCCAACTGTCCCGTTTTTGACAGCTAAACCTGCAGTCCCAGATTGTTACTGAAATGTCCCTACTTTGTCTTTGATCTCCTGCACTGAACAGCCAGAAAAAGATACAATGTTTCTAAAACTTAATTGGCTTTTGGCAGAGCCCAGAATATGTGGCAGCTGCACTTAGATACATTTGTTACAATTTCAGATAAGCAACCAATTGTAACAATTGAAGATAAACAAGTCTCTTGGAGGAACTGTGACTGCAATTCACCTTCATTTGCAAAACTGTAATAACACAAAAAAATTGCAGAACTTTTTGATCTTCTTTCTATTTTCAAAATGTTGGAAAGTATGTTATTGCCCTATAGACAGCCTGCACCTGGGGAGCAGCTAGTCAAAAACACTAAAGAGTAGCCACTAATCTGCAAATGCTTTCTCACTGGCAATAATGTAAACTGCCGCTGGGGAAAACATATGCACTGCTGAAGTCACCCTAAGCTTCCTTTTGAAACAACTACAGGCAAAAAGTGACATGCTTTCTCACCAGCAATTTACATTATTGCTGGTAGGAAAGCAATTCCCGGAAACTAGTCACTGGCGCTAGAGGACATTATAGGCGACTTATCTCCAAATATGCCATTGCCCTAAACTTTTACAATTGCTTGATCGATCAGTGGTTATCAGCACAATGGCGGCAGTTACTATATCAGTTGTAGCAGTTGACCTTAGTAAAGTTTAGGGGCTAAAGCTAAGAAATACTAATCTATCAGATTTTTAAAAATGAAACGAATGAAAAAAATCATTACATCTGGTGAACCATTTTAAAATAAAGGAACTACCCCATTCATATATTAAGTGATTTACAGCTCATAAAGCTTGGCACATTTCTGATCTATGGGATCCCTCTGCAAGAGCAAAGAAAATTAAAATTTTCAAGGTTGTTTTTGGTCAAAACGAACCACAAACCTGGAAATAGCTTGAATCTGAAAATATACCATCTAAAAGCCTGTTGAGGTCATGTAAGAGTCAATGACAGAGGTCCCGTCAACCATTTGAAGATGATAGCCTTCTTGTTGTTCAAGTTTTTTTCCGAGGGTTTTGCCCGAAAACTCGATCAAGTTTATTTCTGCCGAAAACACGATTTTTCTGGTTGTTAACCCAGAACTCGCTGAATCAAGTCTTTTCCATTCAAGTTTTTTCTTAAATTAGAAACCATTCAAGTTGTGAGTTCATTCGAGGTATAAAAAACTCTAAAGTTTGACCTTTGATAAATAAGCCCTAAATGTCAAAATGCTGGTATATCTTCCGTGATGTACTGTGGTCAATGTCAAACACAAATTTTGTTATGATATGTTATAACTCTCCATTATTACCAGTATACAGGCCAGCCTTCAGGTGCAGTAGCAAGGAGCAAAACAAGTAGAAAAGCACTTTATCACAGCCCCGTCACAAAACATACCAGGGCCACTTTGTTTTCAATGGAGGTTAACCCTGTTCTACTCCATAACACTTCTGATATCTCTTAAAGTGATACTGACTAAAAAACTACTTTTTATAATATGAATGTACATTAAAAGTTATCTATAGGTCATGTTGATCGTTTTTTGCTGAGAGGTTTGTTTTTGTAAGTTGAAGTTTCTAAACCTGACTGTTTTGCCAACCTGACTGTCACCTCTTAGCCTGTCAGTTAGAGTTTCTAATGCTAACGGACTCCTGCTGCACAAATATGGCAGCCCTCTCATACAGGAACATGGGGCATTAGCGTTTGGCTAATTATACAATGCACCCTGAGCCCCTTGTTTGACTAAATTTACTAACCAATTGCCTGGTTTTCTTTCATTTTTGAATTTACACATAATATGATGTAACATGAAATATGTTTGTTTATGGAATTCTGATGAATCTTTAAAAATGATCTCGTTGATGGATAGCGTATTAAGTATAAAGTATACACTTGTAATATTATGTATGGGGATATTGGAGATTTCCTGGACAAGGGCACATATATTTACATTGCTTCCTATCTATGACATCACAACTTTGCTCAAAGGAAAACAAGAACCTTCCTGCAGCTAAGCACCAACGCCCAGTGATGGCTGGGGGCCATTTCGCCGAACAATGTGTTTAGAATAAAAGGTGAGAACAGGATGGGCTGAAGGAATGCACTTTTTGGCTCGCATCCTAAACTATATCTGTTTTAGGAAGTCATTATTCTCAGATATTTAAACACCAGAGCTGTGCATTAAATTAGGTCAGTAGAGGTAAAACTAGATGACCTATTAATTGCTTGGGTATGGAAACCTTTTTGTTAATTCCATCATCTCATTACACGCTCTAGAACTATTATTGGTTAATTACTGAACCACTTCCTGCACACCTTAAAAAAAGAGAATTACTAAATGTAGCCACGCAGCAGGAATGGCACTTCATTCAGATGGGTAGAAGAAAAAAAAAAAAAAGAAAAGAAAAAAACCTTATAGCTGATGGTCATGTAGCTGAACGGGCAAATCAGCTTTCAGCAGTCAGATCTGACAGGTTTGTCGTTTTCATAGAAGGAAATGTGGTTTGAAAAGCAGTTGCAACATATTCACTTGTATTGCCGAATATTCAAATGCTTATATTTGGAGCAGAGTAAGCTTAAGATGTGCCAGTTTAGGAAGAATATACTAAGTACTTACAAGCTAATTCCCCACAAAAGATTTGCCCAAATAATGAACTCAAGCCAATCCCAAATTTGAATATCAGACCTAAGAAACAAAATCAACCATAGTTTGATGTTCAGAGCTATAAAATCATGCGATCTGGAGAGTCTGAGAATCCATTCCGATCAACATTTGGGATTCGGCCAAATAGTTTTCCTCGACCCACAACCTCCCAAAACTAACCAGGCCCACTCAGTACCCTCCATTTGTAGACCCTTGCCAGACCTACCCCGCAATGACATCACGTAAGGGGCGGGGCAGGCACAAGTCTATAAATTGATGGGAATTAAAGTGTGAGGTGGCAGACAGGGAGAGCGGAAGGAAGCACTCAACCCGAAGCCATCCAAAATACTACGATTTTTTTTGTAATAGCCGGCCCAAACCGGCCAACCCGCAGTTAAACCGGGCACATCACTAATGGGGATCTATTATACAAGAATTTGAGGTTTTCCAAGAATTTTGTTCCATAATTTGTATATATTGTACCAATATGGATTTATGCAGCTTAGTTACCATTCAGGTATCGTTTTATTATGAGAGAAAATTATATTATTTTTACAAACTTTTATTTGCCTGCAATAATGCGAATAGCTAGAATATTTGCTTAGAATGTAACTTTTAGCAAGTATAGTGAATACAAGTAAAGGAGAAAGAAAGGCATAATCACTGGGGCGGGGGGTTAGAATGTTAATATTATGTTAGGTGTAATGGTACACAGAATAACAATATTCTCTTTCTTAATTGGTAGCTGTTGGGCAAGATGTGCAGGTGACTGCAAGCAGTGAGAGTGCACCATACTAGTGATACAGTGATACGTGCAGTGAGTCAGACAGGACATTACCTGTGACTCACACAGCCCCAATACTCATCGTGACAGCAGGGCAGCGATGATTTAAAAAGAAAGATTGAAAAAATTAGAGATTTCAATAATTAGTAAAGGGAGAAGTTTTCTATTGAATTGTCAAAGTAAATATAGAGGAGAATGTTGTTACGGGGGACCTTACGGCTGTTACATGAGCTGAACATTGTTTTCTACAAAAAAAATCGACTTTTCCAGGTTGTTTGATCAAAAATCTAATTTTCGAATTAAAAAACTCAAATATTTTCAAGATCAATATTTTAAGATCTATTAAATAGCTCGAACTAGCTAAATCGAGTTTTTCCAGTTTTTTGTTAAATAAGTAACCATTCGAGCTGTGCGTTCATTCACGTTCATTCGAGGTATCAGAAACTCTAAAATTCGACCTTTGATAAATAACCCCCAGAGTGTGCCACTTGGGCAAGTTCACATTAGCGCTATATCAAGGAATATTACAAGGAAAAGTGTGTGTCTGTAACATGCAAGTGGGAAAACCAATGCACTCGTCACAGAAAGGACAAGAGTGAACACACTATAGTGGATGCTGAAACACAATACAGGTATGGCATCCATTCTCCAGAAAACTCCAAATTACCGAAAGGCCATTTCCCATAAACTCCATTTTGTCCAAATAATCCACATTTTTAAAAATGAATAATAAAACAGCACTTTGTCCAGACAAAGATATACTTATTGGAGGCAAAACAATCTTATTGGTTGTATTAAAGGGGTGGTTTACCTTTAAATTAACTTTTAGTATGATGTAGAGAGTGATCCGAGACAATCTGCAATTGATTTTCATTTTGATTATTTGTCATTTTTGAGTTATTTTGCGTTTTTATTCTGCAGATCATCAGGTAGAAATTTCATAAATATGGTTGCTAGGGTCCATATTACCCCAGCAACCATGCCCTGTTTAAATAAGATACAGGAATATGAATAGGAGAGGACCTTAATAAAAAGATGATAAATAAAAAAATAGCAATAACAATATATTTATAGCCTCAAAGAGCATTTGTTTTTAGATGGGGTCAGTGCCCCCGCTATTTTAAACCTGGAAAGGGTCAGAAGAAGAAGGCAAATAATTTTTTATAGTTAAAAAACTATAAAAAATTAAGGCCAATTGAAAAGTTGCTTAGAATTATCCATTCTATAACATACTAAAAGTTAACTTAAAGGTGAACCACCCCTTTAATGTTTAAATACATTTTAAGCAGACAATGTACGGAGATCCAAATTATGGAAAGACCCCTTATCCTGAAGATACCAGCTCCCAAATATTCTGGATAATAGGTCCCATACCTGTATTTAGTAGTATTCTCTACTAATGAAGTATATTACTTTTAGGTATACATAGTGATTAAACATTCTACACCTCATAGAGACATATTGATCCCAACTCAAATAATTCAAAAACTATAAAAAATAAATAATAAAGACCAGTTGAAAAGTTGCTTAGAATTGGTCGGTCGGCTCATCTTCTGCCATATCTGTATCTGTACATCTATTGTCACTATTATCAGCTCAGATTAAGCCCCTTAGAAAACAGCTTCCCTCTTCTATATGTAGCAAAGCTGAGGTATCTACAGAAAATCATGAGCGATGATGCCTGTGAGTGCATTCCTAAGATACGGATTGCTTACTTGATTTATGTCATACATTTCTAAACCTGTCATTACGACTCATAAAAAGTGAATGTTTTATGGATAGCCTTACAGCAATACAGGTGGATCATAAAATAAAATGGGAAACACTTGTGCTGCAGAAAGGACATCCACAAAACATTAGGGGAGCACCATACATGTGCCATTGGTGTGGCCTGAGTTCAGACTTAATGGCCTGCATATATTTCCTGATAGTTTCTTCTGTTTGGAGGGCAAATAGCAAACCATGTTCCAAGAGGAAGGGGTTGGTGGGGTTTAGTTGTTGTGGCGTGACATTAAATGCCTTGATTTATCATCATTAGGAGCTTTCTACATGTCAGAAACCCGTAGAGTCCAGCAGTTGCAGAATTACGTGTGTGCATACGAAAAGTGTTCATTATACAACTAAAAGTGGCCATACAAAGGCCGATAAAAGGCTGACGGACAACATAGACAGCTAATTGGCTCATACAGGGGGCCCTCTGCTATGTGATCAAAAATAATCCTGCTATCAATTGGACAGGTTTAAAAATCCCATCAGAGTTAGGACCACATCAGCTCATTGATGCAGTCCTCACTCCAATCTCCTGTATTCCTGTCATTCAGATCTAATCGTTGGGCCCTTTGGCTCACCTCAAAGTGGCCATATCAGGGAGTGATCTGACAACCTCTCGACAATAAGCGGACCTTAGCACATATGTCCATCTTTAGGCCTACCTTTATTCATCTTTTTGTCGCATTTGAAGCTTTTGTGCACTTACAAACTAGATTGTTCCTATAGCTGACAGGCTGGACATGACAACGTGAGAAGAAGAATTTATAAAGAGAAAAGTGATTTGAGAAAACAGATAGTCTGTCTCTCAGACAGGTGATATTTATACTGCATTACATAACTATTCCAGTGGCTGGCTATTAAGGAATAGAAGAAAAATCACTTTTTTGCTTTAAATAACACATTCTTAAATATTATAGTGCAGCTCTTACTCATAAGTATTGCCGTTTCCATAATTTCAAAGCTTTTGAGATGTTATCTGACCTACCACACTTGTTTACTTTCCTAATCCCTCCCAAACAACCACTAAAATTATACAATGGCCACAAAAGAATACTTCGTCCTTCCACCGTGATCCCGTCTAACCTGCTGACACTGGGGTTTAGCTTATAAACATAGGTTCTAAATTGCACCTCTGTGCAGAATATACTATGACTTTTTCTATATATTTACAGAATAATAAGAGTAACTATAACTTCTTCTTGTAAAAAAAAAAAGCACATTTTCCTTTCTAAGGAAGATAGGGGAACTTTAATGGGATTCTGTCATGATTTTTATAATGTAGTTTATTACACTGGTTACACTTCAGATAATTCGCTTTACAATATAAAATGTAATTCCTGAACCAGCAAGAGTATTTTTTTTTTAGTTGTAATAATGGTGCGTAGGCAGCCTTCTCAGGTCATTTTGCCTGGTCATGTTCTTTCAGAAAGAGCCAGCACTTTAGGATGGAACTGCTTTCTGGCAGGCTGTTGTTTCTCCTACTCAATGTAACTGAATCTTTCTCTGTGGGACCTGGATTTTACTATTGAGTGCTGTTGTTAGATCTACCAGGGTGCTGTTATCTTGTGTTAGGGAGCTGCTATCTGGTTACCTTCGCATTGTTCTCTTGTTTGGCTGCTGGGGTGAGGGAGAAGGGAGGGGGTGATATCACTCCCACTTGCAGTACAGCAGTAAAGAGTGACTAAAGCACATGTAACATGACTGGGGGCAGCTGGGAAACTGACAATATGTATAGTCCCATGTCAGATTTCAATATTAAATATAAAAAAAACTTATTTTTCTCTTTTGAGAAACTGATTTCAGTGCAGAATATTAACTGATGCGTTTTGAAAAAAAAACCATGTTTTTCCATGACAGTATCCCTTTAACAAGATTATGTCTTTATCTGTGAAATATGGAGACCAACCTGACTCCCGTTTGGAAAATCCATTCAGAAGCTGTTTTACTTTATAGTCACTATATAAATATATCTGTGAAGAATATGAACAGTATATGCTAGGCATTTAGGCTTGTACATACTATGAGACAGGACTGTCAAACTGTTTAAATCCAATGATGTCAGTTCTTCAGGAAACCTAACAATGCGCTGGCTCCTCAAGGTCTATAAGGCTTTACATAGAGGCAACACATTAAAAAGGGGTTGTTAACCTCTTGAATGCAAGAGAAGACTGCTATTCACTGTGTAGTTGGTATTCACCGTCATAACACAATAAAAAATTCTGTGACAAGATGTTTCCTATTCTGCGTAAGCTTCCTTTGATGAAGGCATATGAGTATAAGGATGTCCTGTGACTGCCGACAGCATTACAAGGATATTATGAGGTCAGAGGACGACTGCCAGCCAGTCTTTGAAGTTGTAGTCAGAAGCATTAATTGAATTGATTAGTAGAAATCAGATCAGAGGGATATAGTTACGTTGCAGTTACAAGAGCAAATGGTCGGAAGTGAATACACCATTACGCAGACCTGAACATTTGCTAAGAACAGCAGCCGTATTACCTCATAAGCCCTGTTGTAAGTCCTAAGGGTAAAGAGGTTATCTACACTGAGGTCAATAGAGCAGCTTGCACAAAACTGACAGAGAGAGACACAAGCTGTTACACATACACCACATCAATAGGTAACAGTTGGTTAAACCTGTCCAACACATGCCTCCCTGCAGAGAAGCAACAAGATGCCCAAAGGTCTTGTCATGACACAGGAAAGAAAGTCATGGAAAACCCTAAATAATGATTTAACAGACTGAAGTTCATGAAAAGTACCCAGGTCTGCTACTGGGATTGCTTGTAGCTGAATTTCATATTTATTATTATTATTATTAATAACATGTATTTATAGAGCACCAACATATTGCACTAGAACATAGAACTGAAAGCTTTTTTTCCCCTCTCCAGATGCCTTTTATAATGCAGATCTTGAAGTGTACAAATTAGAACTGGCATGGGACCTGTTATCCCAAAAGCTTGGGACCTGGGGTTTTCCAGATAAGGGATCTTTCCGTAATTTGTATCTCCATACCTTTAGTCTGCAGAAAATCATTTAAATATCAAATAAACCCAATAGAATTGCATTGTTTCCGATAAGGATAAATGATATCTTAGTTTGGTTCAAGTACAAGGTACTGTTTTATTATTACAGAGGAAAAAGGAAATATGTTTTTAAATTTTATATTGTTTGAAAAAAACGGAGTTCCCATAATTCGGAGCTATCTGGATAATGGGTTTCCAGATAATGCATCCTATACATGTAGTAGACTGCAATCGTTACTACAGCCTGGTTCTACAGGTATGGGATCCGTTATCTGGAAACCCATTATCCAGAAACGTTTTTGCGTTTGAACAGTCCTCAAACACATAAAAATGGGCCATTATCCAGAAAGCTCCAAATTACAGAAAGGTCATCTCCCATATTTTATTCAAATAATCCACATTTTTAAAAATGATTTCCTTTTTCTCTGTAATAATAAAACAGAACCTTGTACTTGATCCAAACTAAGATATAATTAATCCTTATTGGAACCAAAACCAGCCTATTGGGATTATTTAATGTTTACATGATTTTCAAGTAGACTTAAGGTATGAAGAGCCAAATTATGGAAAGATCCGTTATCCGGAAAACCCCAGGTCCCAAGCATTTTGGAGAACAGGTCCCGTACCTGTACTATGCCGCATGGCAAATTAAAACACTCCATGGCATATTAGAAAACAAATATTCTCTACATGTGTCTGGAACTTTCTACCTTGACTACCTTTCTACCAACTTTCAAAGCTCCCTAAATACTCACCTGTTTTGGGAAGCTTATTCAATATATCTTGATTGATCTGACAGCAGCATAAATCAACACTTGTTTCCATATTCCTTATGTTTCAAATGTACCCTAACCCTTTAGATTGTGAGCTCTCTGATCCTACTTTTATTCTATAATTCTTGTTGGTTAAATTATTGGAATACCATGTTCATTAAAAATGAATGTAAAGCGATAGATTAATAAACGAAGATACGTCACCTGCTGGCGCTATATTAATGGCGCTATATTAATAAACGAAGATGATAGCGACATGCTAGGGGTTCATCAACTTCAAACTCTGCTTCCAGCTCCTAGCAGCCAATTGGTGTCCTATGCTGCATAGTCAAGCTTGCCCTTTATATCCGCAAGCAATAAAAGTCTTGCTTATGTACAGTCCTGATGTATTTAATGGAATGCAATTGTTTAAAGTTCATATTCAGAATAAAAATGCGGTGCTGAAGAATACAGTAGTAATGATACAGCAAAGTATGTCTAGCTTAGCATAAGGGAAGACAGAATCACATGGATTGCTTTGTTTAAATTGACTAACACTGATTAGAAGAACATTTTTACCTTTTTTAAACACATCTATATTTATCTAATAAGATGATCTATACAAACATTACAGTAAACTAACAATGATTTTGTAAAATATTCTCAAACCTGACATACAGGTTGCAAAGTAACATTTTTTTCGAGTACTCAAACAGGTATTTGCATTACAGGGAGTGCACAGAAATGTAGAGTACTGTTATTAATATACAGAAGGGGTTGTTTATCAAGGAGGCATGGTGCAGCGTCATGAGTTTGCACACATTGCACCTCTGTATAGTAGAAAGGACTTGTGCCTGTCTTTGCACAATGTTTTATTACTTTTATGTAGCCAGCTGAAATGATCTGTGCAGGACAACATATACAAACCAGTTTATATAAATGAACACTATGGGGCCGATTTATTAAAATTCAAATTGCAAATTAATTCGAATTAGATATTTTGAGTTGGATTTTTGGTCAAAACACACAAATTAGAGTTGGGAATAATCCAAACTCAAATTCGAAATTTATCATACCTGGACCCTAGGAACAACTCCAACTCGACTATTCGCCACCTAAAACCTGCCGAGTTCACGTAGAAGTCAATGGCAGAAGTCCAGTGACCAATTTGAAGATGTTAATTGCCTTCCTGATGTTCAAATTATATTTCGGAGAAAAGACTTGATTTCAGTTTAGTCAAATTTGATTTGAGTTTTTGGTTCGGGAATATTCGTTCGAGTTTTTTCTTAAATAACCTCCCATTTGAGTTTATTTGAATTTATTAGCGTTAAATGGTGGTACAAAAAACACCACCGTGGATATGGGTCACGTGACACCTGTCCCGCGGTGATGTCACAAAACGGGCGGGGCAAGGGGTGAGTGTATAAATTCACAGAAGCTGGCCAACCCAAAGATTTTTTTTCGGTAGCAGACCTAAACCTGCGGGTTTCAGCCCGGCCCACACATCACTAACAAGCGGTATATCACTCCTTAGACTTCAGCCAAGTAATTTGAGACTTTGCATTTCGCACCAAAATCCGCGACACAATGATTCCGGACGCGAATGATGGAAGATACAGCCTGCGGTAGGGGCTGAAATTGGCCTGCACATTCAGCAGGCTGATTTCTTGCCAGTCTGGTCGTAAACTAATAAAGTTTTATGGCAGAGGTAACAAATGTCATTGCTTGAAGAGTGACTTTCTGCAAGTTTATGAAAGAAAAGTGTCAAAAGCATTTGCTATATTCTATTTCTTATTTAAGGGGAAGGGACAAAAGACAAAGGTGGCCATTTAAGCACATGGAATAAGTCTTCAGACAACTGCCAAAGCCTTAATAAATTATTTATAAATATTTGTAATTAAATAACTGCAATGTGACTAACCTAAAGAGTAATGTAAAAGCAATCAGAACCCAAGTCAACATCCCATATTGCTGCAAGGCAGGGAGTCAAATACACAATTACACACATTAAATTCTCACCCTCAAGCTTCAGGCAAGTAGAAAAAGCTGTCTGTCCTAACTTGTATTAGAATAAATGAAAGGTTTAACAACTGAAATGGAAAACCCTTTAGCTTCTGCATTAGTCACACACGGGATGTTTGATCTTCTTATCAGAAAACAGATAAAAGCTTCAGGATGCAAGATAACAAGGAGACATTATATTCCTGTACAGAATGGTAACCACTGAGCTTCTGGATAATTGACCCCTACAAACAAATTCAGATGGCTGCTGCTGCTGGTTGATCTGGTTTTTTGAGAATTCCTCAAAATGTTTGCTAGAAAGCATTAATTAAAAATAATTTTAGTCCACCAGGTTTAATTTGTTTAGTGAGTTCTGGCTGCCACGTCTGTTTTTAATGGTGTTTGTATAAAATGCTCCCATCATCAGATGTAATTCCACCACTGGGTCATGTGAAAAAAAAGGCACGGCATTAAAAAAAAACACAAAAAAAGAGATTCTGAATAGATTCTGAACACAATAGTAATATATAAAGCTATATGCTGGCATTCTGTTACTGTGTATTACACTGTTTTAAAGGGGTTTTTCCCCTTTGAGTTCATTTTTAGTATGATGTAGACAGAGTATGATATTCACAGCCAATGTTGTTTTTGAGTGATTTATCTTTCCAATCTGCAATTACAGAAATCTGGTTTATAGGGTCCAAATTACCCTAGCAACCATGCATTGATTTGAATAAGAGACTGGAATATATTACTGAATAGTAATATATGTAATTAAAAGTCACAATAAGAATAAATGTGTAGCCTTACAGAGCTTTTTGTTTTGTTTTATGGTGTCAAAAGAAGGCAAATAATTAATAATAATTAAAAAAAACTATTAAAAAAATATATAATTTGCTTAGAATTGGCCATTCTATAACATACTAAATTTTAACTTAAAGGACCAGTAACAGCAAAAATTTTCTAAAAAAAATGAGTTAGTATGACGCCAACACATATTAAACTTAAAAATAAATCTTTATTAAGAAATACCTTACCGAAACTCCGCTTGCGCTCCTCTTCAGAAACGGCGACAATGCGACAATCCATTGTGCGGCGCTCGATTTCTCCTCCCTGGCTATCTCCTATAAGGAAGGCAGGGGGGAGAAATGAAGCGCCACACAATGGATTGCCGATCGCCTTTTCTTCAGAGGAGAGCAAGCGGAGTTTCGGTAAGTTATTTCTTAAAGACTTAGCGACTTTAAAGTCTAATATATGTTGGTGTCTTTTTTTCGTAGCATACTAACAAATTTTTTAAAAACACTTTTTGCTGTTACTGGTCCTTTTAGGGTGCACCACACCTTTAATAAGTGTACAGAATCATTGCACTATGCCATGCCATTGATAGATAAGTACTTCAGTAGTTCAGAGCGACCCTATCATTCATTGCCCTGTCTATCTGAAATGAACATTTCTATTGTGTTCAGAATTAAAAAAAAATAATAAAAATAAAAAATAAAAATTACGTTGCCAAGTTAAAGTTGCTTTTCAATAGGAATACTTATACCAAAGCAAGGCATTATCTGCATGCAATAACATTAAATGTAAAGCGGAATGGAACGGAAAGAAATGTGATTTCATTTTAAGGAAGTTGATCTAGAGATTCCAGAGTTACCTGTGGTTAAATCCGTAAGGGTTTCCATGGAAAGCACTTATGTGCTGTCAAATAGACCAATTATGTACTTATAATTAGTCTTAATTATAGCTTCAGCTTATTTGAGTGGCAAAACATATTCAACTTCTAATGCCTGGGATAAGCTCTATTGCACAGAAATTGCACATCAGCTTTACAATCCATGAGCTTTTAACTGGAACTTTGAAGTTCCCACTGCAAGTGATTTTGCATATAGAAAGTCTAGCTTTAGGGCTAGTCCACACGGGGAGATAGCGACGCGTTTGCGGTCGCGGCGACAAAGCGCCGCGACAGTCGCCGCGACCGGCGCAGGCGACAGTTTTGTATGGGCGCCTATGTAAAAACGCCTGTGCTAACCACACGAGGCGATGCGCTTTTCAACAGTCGCCTGAAAATGCCTCGCCAGGCTTTTTCAGGCGACTGTTGAAAAGCGCATCGCCTCGTGTGGTTAGCACAGGCGTTTTTACATAGGCGCCCATACAAAACTGTCGCCTGCGCCGGTCGCGGCGACTGTCGCGGCGCTTTGTCGCCGCGACCGCAAACGCGTCGCTATCTCCCCGTGTGGACTAGCCCTTATAATAAGAGGTTGTTCCTGTCTCCTGAGTAGGTTTTGCATGGATGACTAAACTGTTTCTGCACTCACTAGGAGAGCTCATGTCTTAGTTTGTTTATTCTTCCAAGGATTGCAACTGGTTTATGTTCTTTCCCTATACCTAGTACAGGGCTAAAGAGTATGATACCACTTTAGACTATATATCACTCGACCATCTGGGTAGGTATTCCAGGGCAACAGCAAGTTTCTACAATCCATTCTGTGATTCAGTCAGATCACAGATAAAAGGACTCTGCAATGCATCATAAGAACAGGGATATGAGGAGCTGCGGCACCTTTTCACTTCTGATGGCTCAGGTTGTCAGGCAGAATGAACAAAACAATGAAATGTCGCTATCAATGTGTTACCAGCAGTACAGGTATGGGACCAGTTATCCAAAATGCTCGGGACCTGGGGTTTTCTGGATAAGGGGTATTTCTGTTATTTGAATCTCCATACTTATTACTTTGTCTACTAAAAAATCATGTATACATCAATGAAACCCAATAGGTTTGTTTTGCCTGCAATAAGGACAGATTACATCTTAGTTAGGATCCAGTACTAGGTACAGAGAAAAAGGAAATCATTTTTAAAAATGTAAATTATTACATTAAATTGGAGTCTATGCCCCTCCCGTAATTTGGAGCTTTCTGGATAATGGGTTTCCAAATAAGGGATCCTATACACGTATCTGGTACCTCTTGGGATCGTGGGTTGGATACAGTGGAAAGACACATAAGTTACTTTGTATCAGGCACTGCTGAGTTTGATAGGTAATAACCTTCCAAATGGAGGTTACCTGACACAGCAGGGCTTTGCTCCAATCAATATTTATTTGGTGTGTACTGCATGCTTCTGGAATCAGTTTCATACCACTGGAAGTGTGATGTCATACCCCATCTAAAAGCCGACCCCCTGACATCACGTCTATGTCTTCAACATCATCACCCTTCCCCTTTATACTGCATTTGCTGCAGGCAAAGGTGATAAAAGTCTTTATTTCTGGTGAACTATCTGAAACCAGCTGAACTGAAAAAAGTTTTGGAAGGTGAAGGTGAACAACCCCTTTAATGCCAGGGCCTAATTTGAATCTTAGTCCAGACTTGATGTCTAATGTAACAATAATGAACACTTCTTGTATAAAAAATAAACATTATGAAAGGGGGTTCATTCTGTAATAACACCATCCCTACAAATCAAATGCAATCAGTGCAACCCCTCCTACCGGCAATTTATATCATTCAGCAACTTTTCCTTTGACAGAACACAATGAATTTCTCCCACTGATTATAATGAAGTAGGTCACATGAGCAATTTTTCACCTATGGGTGTTTTCGAAGCACCTGTCTGGTTATCTGCATGCATACCAATGTGAGGATTATAGTCTGGTCACTTCAATATACACAATTTGTAATTTCTCTTGCCACCAGAATCATACGTATTTATCCCTAACCTACATCCTGTACTGAATGTGATCCTAAACCAATAATACATAAATACAAACAAATACAGCAGTTATAGAACATTTCTATGCAATGATTTTAAATCAAGAACAATGATGAACAAGTCCCCACTCACGTTATTGTGTATTTTGTGCAACAACACCCCCCTCCCTCCATTATACCACAAGAAGGTCCCCACAAACATAGGCAGGCACCATGAGGATGCCCTTGGCACTGAGCATTCTGACCATTTTCATTTCTCCCTGTGCAGCTGCTTGGCACTCACCTCCTAAAGTCAAAGGGCATTGTGCAATAGAATTGGGGGCGATTGCCTGGAGATTGAGCTTGCAGATTTAAAGGAACAGCTGCCACATAATCAGCAAAAAGAGACAAGATTCCTCTTCAAACCTGCCGGCTATACACAAAGGAACTGGCGTCAGAACAGGACGCTTTGCAGCTTGTGATTGGCTGTCGGCTCAGGAGGAGAGAGCACATCCTGCTCCAGTTTAAAGAGACTCAACATAAGCCACGTGGGTTGTTCCTATTAACGGTGAGCTGTACCTTAGAATCAACATTGCAGCCGGCACCCTTAGGTCAGTGGCGGAACTACTGAGCAAGTAGACCCGTAGCTGTGGAGGCAGTGCAAAGGATGCTATTTGCCATATATATAATAATGATTTCTTTTTCATTATTCAGAGCACTCTATTCGGGCATAGAGCCAAATACAAGCTGCATTGAAGAAGCAGGTTACTCATACAATGAGCCACACACACACACACACCTCAATCAATGAAAATAAAACACATTGTGAACCCACTGTGCTCCACGTTGAATAGCCAGAGTACAAGGTAGTGCAAGACAATAGGGGTCATTCATTATGTGCAGTGCCCGTAGAGGGTGCACAACATTATGTCTTTGCATTTTGTGCCCTGCTTTGCATCTCTTAAAGGGCACCTATTGGGGAAAATAGTTTCCAGTAGAGGAGGTCCATGCTAATAGAGCCTGCTCCCTTTGTTTGGGGGGAAACTATTTTTTCAAAAAATTGCACCCATACAGTGCTATGCCGTCTGCACCAACCAGGAGGGAGCTCCCAATGCTGGCTGCCATTCTTCATCACATGCTTGCACTTAAAGGGTGCCTGTTGGGCAAAAATATGATCCCCAACCAAAGGTGTGGGCTAATAGCCTGTTGGGGGTAACTATTTATTTATTTATTTTTTTAAATCGTCCCCTGCCAGCGCTAGGACACATCGGGAGGGAACTTCTGGTACGAGTGGCCATGTTGGGCATGCACATAATGAGCAAATGCCGCAACTTCCTTAATATGCGCATGCACGTGAAGTCAGAAATGCGCTATGTACAACATGGCCCCTCACACCGGAAGCTCCTTCCAAGGGACTTATAAAAGCATATTTATCAAAAGGTGAACTCCATTAATAAATATAGTTCTGAAAAAATCCCATAGGAATAAATAAAACCTCAGTGAGTTTTTCTGTTATTAATTCACATTTTGATAAATCTGACCCTAAGCTTTATTTGCATGCTGGCCAAATTGTGCTGGTGAGGGCAATTTTTACAAACAATAGTATTATTTCCCAGGCTGCATTAGCGCAGGAAATAATTTAGCCCCAATAGGTGCCCATTAAAATATATTATCAGTTCTACTGACATTTCTTGGCACTGGTGCCGGTCCTATAATGATAGGGTGTATAGGAGACTGCTTACATATAGCCTATTGATTGCACTTTACTGACACATCCTAGAGATTTGTCTAACTCAGTCTCCAGAGAAAGCCAGGCTGGAGGGCCAACAAGTAAATCATTGGCTACTTGACATCCATACAGCAGGCCCAGATCTCTGTTTCCCCCTGGTTTCTTGCACAAGTAAGATTAGAATCTGTGGGACCTGCAACTGCCAGTCTCCTCTGCCACCATGTTACCCTGAGCCACTAATTAGGGATGCCACGAATCCAGGATTCAGTTCGGGATTCGGCCTTTTTCAGCAGGAATCGGATACGGCCGAACCTAACTTGAATTTGCATATGCAAATTAGGGACGGGGAGGGAAATCGCGTGACATTTTGTCACAAAACAAGGAAGTAAAAAATTTTTCCCCTTCCCACCCCTAATTTGTATATGCAATTTGTATATGATTCCGGATCCAAAATAGTGGATTGGGTGCATTCCTAATACTAATACATAAATGTTAAAACAAAAAGCAGTTATTCTGATTATTATTTATGAAGATATTACACAGCGTAATGAGATGATTTCCTATTTCCCTTGTAGTTTAAGGCCTATAAGGAATTGATCAGTGCCCAGGGAAAAGCAGAGGTGCCACCTCAACCCGTGCCATTCTAACTGTCATACCTGGGATTAATGGACAGTTCTGGCATATGTTGCTCACTGCCAGGAAGTGTCATAAATCACTGGCACTCCTGCAGTTGGAAACTACAATTCCCAGCATGCCCCATTACAACTGGACTGATAATGGCTGAGAACAAAGAAAATGAATAAGTGGATGATGCACTCACCCCCTGTGTATATATGTTATTGGGTATTTAATTGTGAAACACATCAACCCCATCATCCCTCTCCATTAGCCCACAAGAAGGTCCCCACATAAGAGAGACAGGGAGCAAGAGGATGCCCTTGGCACTGAGCATTGTCATTTCAGCCCGTGCAGCTGCTTGGCACTCACCTTCTAAAGTCAAAGGGCATTGTGTAAGAGCAGGGGGCGACTGCCTGGAGGTCTGGCGTGCAGATTTAAAGGAACCGCTGCCAGATAGTCAGCACAAAGTGACAAGATTCCTCTTCAAGCCTGCCGGCAACACACAACGGAACTGGCGTCAGAACAGGACGCTTTGCAGCTTGTGATTGGCTGTCGGCTCAGGAGGCGTGAGCACATCCTGCTCCAGCTTAAAGAGGCAGTATTGTGCTGCTGCACAAGCTGTGAAGAAGGAAGAGGGGGGGGGATGGAATACACAGTGCTGTGCTACCTTTCCCTTCCTTCCCCGAGAGCTGCATAGTGCAGGGTTGCCAGGTCTAATTTTCAAAACCTGCTGCAAAATCAGCCCAAAACTAGCCAAGAGGCACTTTAAAAGTAGCCCAATAATAGCACAATATGTGCAGTGAATAAAAAAGTCTTAAAAAATAAATGAATACATGTGAAAATATGCCTTTTTCTAATTTTTTACTTTCACATATTTTTCTACGAAGCAGAATGGGACAGATTCGCCCGTCACCAGGGGTGTAACTACAGAGGGGGGGCCCAGGTGGTATAGGGGTCCCATAAGGCCCTAATACCAATAAATATCGGTAAAACAGCTCAACCTCTAGACATTTTGGTGGCCAGCATATTTTTTTCCCCCAAATTGTCTCAAATTGAGGAAAGTCACCGGAAAACACGAGAATGCTTAAAAGGGATGGGAGACTGGAGTACAGAGCCCAAAATCTGGTAACTCCCGACTTCTACACAAGTCAGTCCTATTGCATGCTGGGTATTTTAGACTTACATTCAACTTGGCAGTTGGCAAATTGATGAACAAAAACTACATTACCCAACATGCACTGGGAGACGCAGGCTTGGCACATTTGGGCAAGAAAAAAACTTCGGTTTCCCAACTACAAACCAGCCAAATGCCCAAAAAGTAGCCCAAATGCGTAACTTGGCTAGTTTGTACTTTCAAAACCTGCCTGGGCTTTTAATTAGTAGCCCAATTTGGCTGGAAAACCGCCAACCTGGCAACCCTGCAGTGCTGTAAATCCCCCCCACCCTACCCTTCCCTCCAAAGTAGTTTTCCAATCAGGAGCAGGTAATTAATACAACGTGCACCCCCCACATCCATGTCCCTGTCAATTAAAAACAAATACTTCGTGATTTATACAGAACAAGGTGATCTGGGCCAGTCTGCTCTGCTGCCAATGCAAGACAATAGGAGTTATTTATGTGCAATGCAGGAAACGAGGTGCACAGACAGTGTTATTTTTTTTGCACTTTACACCCTGACCTGTTTTTGTTTTGTTTTGTTTTTTTTTGGGGGGGGGGATTGTTTCCCTCACAGGAGATACGGACTAATAGAGTTTGTTCTCCCTTTGAGGGAAAAATTCTATTTTTTTTTAAAAAATCTCCCCCTGCCAGCACTATGCCACACACACACCAGCTCACAATGCAGGCTGCCATGTTTTGTCACAGGCATGGGCTTAATGAGAGACCTCTGACTCACGCATGTGCATAATCAGTCATTTGGGACACTAAACTTAAAGGGCACCTGTTACCCTAAAATAGTTTCCCCTACCAAAGGTGTGGGCTAATTGAGCCCATGGTCCGGTGGTGGAAAGCAGTCTTTGTTGTGTAGCACGTATGCGCATAATGAGCAAGTTGTGGCAATCACTA